>NW_015386854.1:466372-482604 GCF_001527695.2 Protobothrops mucrosquamatus | reverse complement strand
TCCCCCAGCGGCTTCACATAAATATTGAACAGAAGTGGAGAGAGGACCGACCCTTGTGGAACCCCACAAGTTAGGGGTCTTGGGGTCGACCTCTGTCCCCCTGCCAATACAGACTGCGTACGGTCGGTGAGGAAGGAAGAGAACCACCGCATCACGGTGCCCCCCATTCCCAACCCACCCAACCGCCGCAGCATGATACTGTGGTCCACGGTATCAAAAGCCGCCGAGAGGTCCAAAAGAACTAGGACAGAGGAATAACCCCTGTCCCGGGCCCTCCAGAGATCATTAACCAACGTGACCAATGCCGTTTCCGTGCTGTAACCCGGCCTGAAGCCCGACTGGAGAGGGTCTAGATTTTCATTAGAAAAAAATATTTTATTTTTTTCCCTCATAATGTATAATCAATTTTGTAATTCTTAAACCTAGATATAAAGACTAATAGCTAAAAAAATTAATAGGATGAACCTTAAATAAATGACATGATTTTTTTAAAAAAAATTGGACCATTTCATCATCCTTTCAATCTTTAATTCAGCCAGAATTACATTTATGAGCTCTATTGTAACACAAGTTATAAAATTATATTTATTTGAACATAATGAAATATTATATGTTTCTGTAATAAAAGATTAATTAATACTGGTTATTTAGTATAAAGTGATTGAGCCTATCTATAATTTTTGCAAGAATAATTTGATTTTTGATCTTTTATTTTGGGAGAGATTAAAAAAAAAACATATTTCTAAAGATAATCTGTATTACTCCAACATCTATGTTTGTATCAATGTATTTTTCTGATTATATACATTTTCCCCATTTTTTTCAAGGTAGATAAATTATTTTATCATTATTTCATTGTTATCAAACAAATAAAATACAATGAACATATATTGATTTTACTGATTAATTTAAATTATATGTAATAATTAATAATTATTAAAAACCTTTTAAAATGTATTTTCTCAACATCTAAATATTTGGAAAATATACTACCCTCAGTACAAAAGAGATTTGAACAAACAATATATATATATATTTCCTCTGAAGGAGAAGGGTTAAAATTTATTTAACAGAGGTCTTCTAGTGCAATCTCTCTTCAGGCAGAAGATTATATTCCATCCTGGCCAAATGGTTGCCCTATTTTTTAAAACCTCCAGTGATGGAGCAAACAATCCCAGGAGGCAAACTATTCCACTGATTAGTTGTTCTTATTGTCAGAAAAGTTCTCCTTACCTCTAGGTTGTATCCCTCTTTGACAAGCTTCCACCCATCACTTCTTGTTCTGCACTCTGGTGTTCTAGGCAATAAGTCAATCCCCTCTTCTTTTTGACACCTACCAAGTACTGGAAGACAATTACCAACATTCTCCCCCCCATCCTTTTCTTTGATTTATCTAGACATACCTAGGTCCCTCAACCGTTTGTCATACAATTTAGCCTCCAAGCTCTTTACCATCTTTGTTGCTCTTCTCTGTATACTTTCTAGGGTCTTAACATATTTTTGTGTGTGTTGTGGTAACCAGAATTGCGCTCACAATTCCAAGTGTGGTCTTACAAGTGCAGTGTAAAGTGTTACTATTTCTTCTCATCTGAACACTATCCACTTTTGATGCAGCTTAGAAGTACATTGGCCTTTTTGGCAGCTGGAGCATACTGCTGGGTCATATTATGTGGATTGACCACTAGGACTCTTAGATCCTTCTCACAGTTACTGCTGTTGACCTAGGTACCATCTATTCTATGTCTGCACATTTGCTTCCCCCCCCCCCCCCAACTGTAAGACATTACTTTTTTCACAGCTGAATTGAATTTTATTGAATAGGGCCAAATGTTCAAGTCTGTCAAGATCCTTTTGGATCTTGAACCTCTCTTCTAAAGTGCTGGCTATTGCCACCAGCTTGGTGTTATCTCACAAATTTGATGAATTCCCCTTCTATCTCTTTATCTAAACAGTTTTACCAAATTGGTAACTGATGCAAAAATTTTTTCAAAAGAATAAGTCTAAAGTCTAAAGATGAATGGTTTGGGAACTTGCATTCATCTATTGAAACAGAATAGATGTGTTCAAACAAGCTTTTGATGGAACTGTACATAATATAGTAGTATTGCTGAGGGGAAGATTAATATCTAAAGAGAAAAAGATGAGAGGGGAGTACTTCATCTGAAATTTACTAATTATTTCTCTAGACATTTTTCCATGTTGTAAATATAAATGTAAAAAAGGGACTCTATCATTTATGGTGGACATATGATAAGGCAAAGAAATATTGGAGTAGGATTCATATATTAATTGAGAAAGTTCTTAAAGTGAACATAAAGATTAAACCAGAAACTTTCTTTCTGGGCTCAATGGAAAGAGAACTGGGAAAAAAAGTGAAACTCTGATTTTATATATGGTGACAGCAGCAAGATTGCTCTATGCACAAAAGTGGAAGGATGCCTCCATTCCTACCACGGACAAAAGCTGATGGAATTAGCAGAGATGGCCAAATTGACTTTGCTGATAAAAGAAAAGAACATAACTACTTTTGTTTCTACTTGGATACCACTTCTGGACTTAGTGCTTGAGGTGGAAAAAAATGTTTTATCGATTAGACTGATTTGCCGATACATAAATGGCTAGTGCTTACTACTATAAAAATGTAAAAAGTTGAGATTTGATTTTAATGTCTGATTTTACTGCAACAGAGAGAGTTGGAAGTCAATGCCTTTTCTTTCTTCCCCCCTTTTCGTCACACCTTTTTTGTTTCCACCTTTTTCCCTACTATTTGCTTTTGTATTTTCACATTTTATGTTATAAATGAATAAAACTATTTTTTTTAAAAAAGTTCAAGTATTCATTTTTATATACTTATGTGAAGATACACAGTAATCAAAATTATCAGAAGTTTCAACAATTAAACACCACTCGTGTCCTCAGAAATATAAAAACTGCAGAATATATTACTTGTATTTACAATTTCTTCTTTACTGAAGAATATTTATCTATAGCACTAGGATAATCATTAGGATTTTGTTTTTGGCTGTACCTTTGTTATATTATTAATACAGAAAGCAGTGAAGAAAACAACTCACCAGTTCTTATCCAACAAAGGAAATAAGAAGATGATAATAAATAACTTTCCTTCTTATATGGCAACACTCTATTCTCTAGTGTGTTTCATGACAGAGTACATACTCAGAGGAAACAATTAAAACAGCCATTTTTCACCTAGATGACGTATCCAACATTCAGGGTATAATGGGAAGTTTTATTTATTTATTTGTATCCTGCTTTTATTACTTTTACAAATAACTCAAAGCAGTAAACATATCCAACACACCTTCCTTCTTCTATTTTCTCCAGTACAACTCTGTGAGGTGAGTTGGCTGAGAGAGAACACAACTGGTCCAAAATCATCCTGCTGACTTTCATTGATAACGCAGGACTAAAACTCACAGTCTCCCACTTTCTAGTCTTGTACCTTAAGCAGTAAACCAACGTGGCTCTCATATCACTGAAACTCACATACAAAAAGAAAATGTGAGCTCTAGGTTTATAAGTCCTCATTTACCAATTACCTTGACAGGAAGTAGGTATTTTTTCCTACCTATTTTCTTGGAATAGAGTGCTGTTGAATAAAATGCAAAGTATTGCACACCTCCAGATTCTATACTAGCAGTATACAGAAATAAATTTGTATTGGCTCCAACTCCTCAGAAAATAATCTGCAATCACTAAGATTGAATTCTACCCAACTCTCATGCCTTCCACTGCCCAACCTTGAAAAGCAGCAGTGGCTCCAACTTGCTATTAATTTTTTTTCAGCAGAAAAAGATGAAATTGTCAGAAACAGTTCATTGATTGATTGATGGACCTATGCAAACTAGTGTATTAAAACATTTTATAGCAATCTAAATTGGACTAGTGTCAGATTGGACTAGTTATAATCCAAATAAATTGCATTAATATATTTAAATAAGTAAGTAAGTAAACAAACAAACAAACAAACAAATAAATATCCACATAACCTTACTGGTTAAGATTTTCATTACACTTAAGTATTTAAGTCTTTTTTCCTTACACAGGCCATCCCAACACTTTTACATTTCTCATATCTTAAAAAAAAGAAAAAAAGAAAAAAGAAAAGAAAAAGAAATAAGAAGGTAGTATACTACTTAAAATACATATCCCTCTTAGTCTAATGTACATTTATATCCAGATTTTTTCTCTTCTTTTTAATCATTTTCAAGCATATGTTTAATCTTTAAGTGTTCCATTTAAATAAATTCAATTATCTAATCTTTTAGATCTAATCAAAGCATTTTTATCCATTCAAAATTTTCTCAAGATCAATTTCACTTAAGCATCTAAAACATTTCCTTTATATAAACCATTCTAACATTTTTTATATTTCTCATGACAAAACACAAAACGCAAAGGAAAAAAGAAAGGGAAAAAATACTATATTACTTGAGGGGCTCATCCCTCTTAAACTAAAATTAATTTATATCCAAAATCTTTCTATTTCTTTAACCATATTTAAACAGATGTTTAATTTTAAAATATTCCCTCTGATAGATCCCATCATCTAATTTCTTGATTCTTACTTAAGAATTTTTAGTTTGCCAGACATCTTTCCTGATCAATATGTTTTCTGAATCAAAGAGTCTTCCCATAGTTTTGTGGATGTTGTTGTAGGTACAAAAGACAAATCAGATGAGATGTTTTTATAGAAAGGTTTCGTCTCTTCATATTCATTGATTTTTTTCCCTTTCTTTCTCTCTTAATTTCTCTTATCATTTTTTTGTCTCTTAAATTCTCGTAGTTCTCCTGGTAGCTCTGTAATCCATTTTGTCAAATCTTTTTTTCTTGTCCTCAGACTTATTTTGTGACCTTAAAGTATAAGTTATCTTTTCCATGTCCATTATTTCCTATAAGTTTTTTTCCCACCTGGGTTGAGTCATACTTCCTTCTGTTGTTAGGTTTCATCTTTAAATCTTTCTTCTCTGGTTCATCAGTTGTCTGTTTTATCTGCTCACTCTCTATTTTTATTTTCTGAGAAGTTTGTTTGTTGTAAAGTTAAATTACAGATGCATTCATTTATATTTTCAAAGTTATTTTTAATTTCAGCGTGGTTTGAGATCATTGTTGTTTGAATTAGTTGTAACATAGCATATATCTCCTCCTAGAAAGTATTTGTTTTTCTTGGTATATTCTTTCTGCAGATCTCTGGTTTTCCATGATAGCCAAAAATCAGGGTTTTCCTTTCTCTGCAGACAGATTTAAAGTCACAGTTGAATAAGTATTTGTAATCCAGAAAAGTCATTTTTTCCCCTAAAGTTTATAGTTCTCTCTTTATAGGTAGCCCAAGATGTTTTCTTTTTGTCACAGCTGTTTTCTGTTATTAAGACATTGAAGGTCACCCAAAAACAAATTATCTTTTCCTGGACTTTGCCAATTCCTGTATTGAAGCAACTACTATATTTTCATTCACCACTAGATGTCAGCACTAGTTTGTTTTTCAGTTTTCAGTTTTCAAAATAAACAATTATTTTCTTCTATTTTCATGATTTAAAAAGAAATCTTAACACATCTCACCAGATCTAGGCCTTATATATCCAGATTTAGGTCTTATATTCAGTTCATTTCAGTATATTTCTGTCCCCACTTAAGGGCTTAATTTACTGCTTCCATCTGTAGGAGGATGGGGCAAAGATCCCCCACACTTTCAGAGGCTTTCTGCTTCTTGGTTGTTGTTTTTTTCAGGAAATCAATTATCAAGTAGAAGAGAGAAAATCACTGTTTTTACCCAGTTCCAAGCCTGTTGTTTACAGTCAGCTTAAAATAGTGCTTTTGGGCTTCGGCTGCTTGTAGCTTGGACTAGACTCTGAAGTTAAGCTAGCCTTTCTTCCTGTTGGTTTCTGGAAGGCTTTTCCTGGACCAATCAGATCAACCGCTGTCTTTCTGCACTCAGTGGGACTTCTCTCCTTCTTTATCGCCTCTACGGTGCAACTTCAGGCCCATTTAGGGTCCCCCTAGCAGGCAGAAATCGGCTGTAGGGTATGGAGTCCTGCGATCCCTCGGCTGTTGCACTACTGCGCAGTAATGGAGCATGATTTCTGAAGGCAAGCTGTTCCACTGGTTAATTGTCCTCACTGTTAGGAAGTTTCTCCTTAATTCCAGGTTGCTTCTTTCTTTGATCAGTTTCTAACCATTGTTTCTTGCCTGCCCTCTGGTCCTTTGGAAAATAATTTGACCCCTCTTCTTTGTGGCAGTCCCTCAAATACTGGAATATTGCTATAGAGTTACTTGCTGTATTATCTTTGTATTTATTGTCCTTAATGTTCAACTGTTTTATCAGTCCCAAATGTTGGAGCACACAAAGCTTAATTTATGTAAATGTAATGCCTTGTTTCTAGAATTTAATTGCAGCTAATGAGAAGGCTGTGGTCCACTGCAACAAAACCTAAAACACTTCCAACTCGAAAGCATTGAATATGTAATTTCAGAACAATTAAAATGGAACATTTCAATGTCAGATGAATTCATTTCAAGTTTTTTTGATGATGATATTTTTATGATGATGACATTTGACACGTTGCTGCTTGGAACAACCAAAATTATTCAAAAATTGGAAAAAAACAGCTTGCTTTTTATTTTGAAATAAAGTCTTGAAAGACATGAATGTTGTTTCAATATTTGAATTTTGGATTCAAATTATTGTATATTTAATTTATGATAAATTGGACATGTGAAATATGGAATTTTAGCAATGAGAAACTTCAATTATTCAAAGATTTTGTGGGGGGATAAAATTTGTCAAGTATGGTCAATTCAGAAAATTCCAAAATTATCTTCCTGAAAATCTGATTCAGAATTGAGGAAGGCATAAAATCACTATCTTTGACTTGATACTAATCAATAGGGAAGATGTACCAGCTGTTCAAAATCAGGAGCAAATCTATCTATCTATCTATCTATCTATCTATCTATCTATCTATCTATCTATCTATCTATCTATCTATCTATCTATCATCTATCTATTAAACAAATTTATATACGTTACTTTTCGATATCACCATTCAAATTGAGGCACTTGTCATAACGTCTTACAAGGTTTGAAATTTCTTCATAGTAGTTGCTTGACACCAAATCTGGGCTATGGGGAGGTTGATCATAGCAACAGAACTGCTTCAAAAGTTCTTGAGTGCATCTAGTGGTGTGCGGGCATGCATTATCATGAGCCAACACCACACTGGAAGTCAGCATGCCCTGACGCTTGTTATGGATGACTCATCTGAGTTTTCATAATGGTTCACAGTAGACATCGGAATTGATGGTTGAACTGCACTCCATAAACTTCACTAGCAGTACTCCTTTGGCATCTCACACCCAAGAATTTTTGAAGCAGTTCTTTTGGGATGGTTTTGATCACCCTCCCTATAGTCCAGTTTTGGTGCCAAGTTACTACTACTAAGGAATTTCAAACCTTGTAAAACATTATGACAAGTGCCTCAATTTGAATGGCAATTATGTCAAAAAGTAATGTAATGTTGTAGTTTTCTAATGTATACGATAAAAGTTCTGTATCTGTAAGTGTCTGTCATTGATAATCAAATGGAGGTTTATTTCCAAATTGCCCTTGTACTTAATTTTTGTTAAACCTGAAGATGGAAGATGAACAAGTTAAAGAAACAATGATAACCGGGGAAAAAAAAATTGGGCACAATGTAGAATTAGAAAAATGGCAAAACTTGTGGGAAAGAAACTACAAGATAACAAGGGCAGCTAATTATAAAGAAAAATATATATATAATGTTTTATAGATGGCATTTACCACCTGCAAGATTAGCAAAAATGTTTAAAAACATGTGTAGTAATTATTGGAAATGTAGGCAAAAGCCAGGTACGTACTCTCACCTTTGATGGACATGCCCTAAAGCACTGGTTCTCAACCTTTTTAATGCCGCGACCCCAACCGGTCGTAAGTCGAGGACTAAACCGGTCGTAAGTCGAGGACTAAACCAGTCGTAAGTCGAGGACTAAACCGGTCATAAGTCGAGGACTACCCAACCGGTCGTAAGTTGAGGACTTTCCCTGCCCGGGAGCGCCACGCATGTGTGGTTCCGCCCCCTGTGCCAGCCGAGGCGTAGCTGGCAAGCGGCAGAGATGGAGCAGGCTGACCACCAGCTGGCCCAGCCCAAGGGAGGTAAGGCACCTGCTGGAAAAGGGGGAAAAAAATGACGGACAAAAAAAATGGCGGACAGCTTTGCTTGGCGACCCCCATGAAATGGTCGATCGACCCCAAATGGGGTCCCGACCCACAGGTTGAGAACCACTGCCCTAAAGCAAAAGATTTTTGGTCAAAAATACACATGTGGTTACAGAAAATCTTAAGAAAGCATGTAGATTTTAAGTCAGAACTATTTCTTCTAGATATAATTACAGAGAACTATGACAACAAATGTATATATTTAATATTACATGTATTAGCAGCAGCGAGAATTGCATTTGCACAGTATTGGGAAAACAAAGAAACAGCATCGGAAAAAGACATAATTAGGAAAATTTTGGATTGTCTGGAAAAGGATAGGCTTACATTGAAAATGAAAGGGAAAGAAGATACAGAATATTTTCAAACATGGGATAAATGGCTGGAAAAAAGGAGTAGAGAATAGAAATGGAAGTTATATTACTATTAAAGTTAAATATATGAACCCAGACAACACATTGTTTATTAAATACTAACGATTTGTAACTATAAAAACTTAATAAAATATCTATAAAATAATTTGGTGTTTTATATTTTAATCATTTTTGAATAAACTATTTTTTTAAAAAAAATAAACAATGATATTGGCTAGACTTGCTGCTTTTTGCAACACAATAGTCTTCTAGAGTTCTCAAGGTACTGGTCTGACAGCAAGAAATGGATGAAGTCTTCAGCTATTTTATCATATATGTTAAATATGAAATATGCATTAAATGTTGCTATATAATGTCACCATATTTGTATTTGTGTCATATAGAAAGACATAAGAATTTTATGAAGTTCTGATACCTTAATAGACATTTTGTCGTTTTGGTGAAAATTCTAGTTTCTCCAAAAATCTGGGTATGAATATGTAAATGTATAAATCAAAATGTATACATTTGTAAATGGCCTAAATTTGTAATTTACCTGAAACATAATTTTCCAATAATGTAAAAATGGATAAATCTGTAATCATATATATAGCCATTGAAAACAATGAGCTTAGCAAAGAGAATTCATAAAAAGTAATGCTATCATTTAATTAAAGATTAACAGAAAAAAAAACATTTTCCCCATTCATATATATATTGAAGGAGTTTTTATACCTACTCCAGGAATGATATTACTTTGTTCCCATATACAATGCATAATTGAGCCAGAAACATTGAACACCCTTCCCTTGCCATTCCTTTCTTTGGAAATATTTCCTTCCCCCTAGTGTCAGAACTCTCATCTAGAGCAGGGCTTTTCAACCTTTTCACCCATTGTACCACTTTTAGGATATGGCAATATCCGAGTACCACCAGTCGCCTAGCAAGGTGTCAAAAATTTGATGACAAAAAAAAGAAAAAAGTGATGAAGTACAGGTAGTCCTCAACTTACAACAGTTTGCTTAGTGACTGTTCGAAGTTACAATGGCACTGAAAAAAGTGCCCCCCAAGCCACAGCTGAGCAAGACACCTGCCTGCCCACCCGGCAGCGCTCTTCCTCCTGTCCAAGGTTTTCATTGTTTTCTGTTGAGGATTGGCAGCGGGGGTGGGGTGGGGGGGTGTTTGGTTTTTATCCCCCCCATCTGCTGGGTGGTTGCAGCAGGTTTTGATCACTTCACATGACCCTGGGACACTGTGACCGTCATAAATATGAATCAGTTGCCAAGCATCTAAATGTAAATCACAAGACCCTGGAGATGCTGCAACATTCCAGCTGATTGATGCTTCTTCAGGGCTCAGCAGAACCACCAGGATCAGTGCCGAGCTACAGCTGGAGCCTGGCGCTGATCCTGGTGCTTCCACTGAGCCCTGACAGTCCCGAAGAAACGCCGATCAGCTGGAAAGCGGCTCTGATCCTGGCGCTTCCGCTGAGCCCTGACAGCCCTGCAGCTCCAGCCATCTCTCACTCAGGCTTGTGCGGTGCTGCCACCGGTTCAGCTCATTCCCCTCCCCCGCTACCACTTTTCTAGGATGGTCGCGTACCACCTGCAAGGTGCCAATGTACCACAGGTGGTACCCGTACCACTGGTTGAAAAGCCCTGATCTAGAGTCATCAGAACTTGAGGGACGCCATGGGGAGTGGGAAAGATTTGCAGCATCATTTTTCCCCCTCCAATCACCATTGTTAAAGATAAAATATGAAAGTTAAACTTTACTCATGGACAGTGAAGATTTGCACAGGAATAGGCACTTCTGAATTAAACCGAGTCAGCTTCTAGATAAATTTTATACAATTGCAATCTTAAATGCATGAGGACATTGTAGGTGGTCTTTGAAACCAACCCTCTTCTGTGGACACAAAATTTCATTCATTTTGAACTATTATTACACGCAGTGCAAAGACCTATTCCCCTTTTTTAGAACTTTGAGATTAATCATTGGGGATATTTTCTTCCTGGTAAAGTGTGCCAAGGCTTCCTTAACTTGCTTGTTTCTCAGGCAATAAATGAAAGGATTCAATAGTGGAGTTATCACTGTATTCAGAATGCTGGCCATTTTGTTGAGATCTAATGAATGGGTTTTTTGTGGCTGAACATAAATGAAAATAGAACTTCCATAGAATAGAATCACTACAATTAGGTGTGAAGCACATGTTGAAAATGCTTTCTGGCGGCCTTTGGCTGAGGGGATGTGAATTACTGTTGCAATGATAAAAATATAGGAGATCCCTGTTACCAGCAATGATCCTAAAAGGAGCAACGCTGAATTTACAAAATTAATAATCTCAATAGTTCTTGTATCAGAGCAGGCCAACTTTAGTAGAGGATCAACATCACAAAAGAAATGGTTGATGGTGTTAGAACCACAGAAATGCAGCTGGCCTAACAAGGTGGTTGGTGTGATCACAACAAAATAGCCCCACATCCAAGAAGCAGCTAAGAGTTTGATGCAAAATGATGTGTTCATGATATCTGTATACCTCAGTGGATTGCAAATGGCAATATAACGGTCAAATGACATGACTGCCAAAAGGAAGAACTCCGAGGATCCTGCTGAAAAGTAGAAGTAAGCTTGCAAAATGCAATTTTGAGAGGAAATTGATTTCCTTTGATTCATAAAATTGACTAGCATTTTGGGAATAACAGTGGTAGTGTAAAGAATCTCTAAAAAAGATAAATTGGCAATAAAGATGTACATTGGGCTATGGAGGCTGTGATCATACCATACCAATGTAATAATAACAAGGTTGCCCAGCAAAGCAATAGTATATGTAATGCAAAAAGAAGCGAAAATCAGAGGTTCCAGTCTCTTGGTTGCAGAGAATCCAAGTAGAATGAATTCTGTCACAGTTGTCTGGTTCTTCATTATACTATCAGCTGATGGAGTCAACCATGAATGACTTCTTCAACTGTGAAACTCCTAGATATCATCAAAAAGACATATTCATTATGAACAAAAGAACTATAAGAGATGTATATAATAAAAAATCAAGAACTAAATTTCTCTAAGGAAACTATTTACAAGCATCCTCCTTAGACTTCCTTAGATATATATTTTCCATGTATTATACCATTTAACAATAAATAGAAGTCATCTTTGTAGTCACATGTCTGTTTTCACAAAGCCATCCAAAATCATAGCAACTTCTTTTTACCATAATTATATAGACATATAGATATACGTAATATTTCAAAGCCTGCATATTTTAAATATCTTGTAGAATGAATTGTGTTGACACCTAGGTAAGTGGGTCTTTGCTAACTATCATAACTGTTGAATATTATGGGATTGAAAAGAAAATGTGAAAAAGTTTTATTATGGATTCCATACATTCAAAAACAAGTCATGCTCTCTTTTTTTGTCTCCACCTGTTTCTGGTGACTACATTGATTATACTGTGATTAGGGATGCCCTATGGAAAAAAAGGAAGTTGTAATTCAGCTGAAATTCTGTTTTCAATGCAAATATTAAAGAACAGAAAGTTTGTTTTTTACAACCCACTATGTTACATAAGAGGTGTTTCAGAAAAAAATCATCCTATTACTGTATTTATAGAAAAGAGAATTTTTGACACACATTTGATAAGTCAATTGATCTATATTTGCTATATAAATATGGGATATTTATTACATATACATATTCATGTTTATTTGACAAATATAAATAAAGCTGGTTAATTGTAATATTTAAGATACCAAGCCAGAACCCAGGAGACTGTGAGTTTTAGACCTTTAGGCTCAAAGTCAGCTTGGTGACCCTGGTCCAGTCACTCTCTTTCAGCCCTTGGAAGAAAGCAATGACAAGCCACTTCTGAAATCTTGATGGAAAAACTGGAGCAAATAATCCAGGAAGTTGCCAAATGTCAAATATGACTTGAATACACAAATAAATAAATAAATAAATAAATCTGTTATTATGTTTTTCAAAACTAATACTTATATTTATAAAACTGGTAGACAAAAATCTGTATATAAGGTAAAGTGTGTATTAGTGACAAAAAATTTCCTACAGCAGCCTGCTTTAGGAAAAAAAACCTACTCTATGTTCCAAAATTATATAAAAATTGTGCATAAAAATGTATACAAGTCCTTTATCTATGCTCTTAAAATCACAAAATCAGACAGAAGAAATTTAAGATAGGAGTGTAGATGGGGAGAAACTAAAGAATAGCAATTTGTTAATTTCATTTTCCTCTATATTTCACTTTGCTATGCATAAATTGTATACAATTGTATTCCATACAAATTAGCAAAAAAATTAACATAAAGTATTGTATTTTATGCAATATATTTATCATATATGCATATGCATTCCACATTAATCTTATATTCAAATTCAAATCTGACATCTTTTATTAAACATTCTAAAGTACTGAGTCTTTTGTGAGAAATCTAAAGGCTGTTGTCACTAAATAAAATTATCCATTGTTTAAACAATAATGGTTAGTCAATAAATCCAATTTTTTCATTGATGTAATTTACTGAATTATAAAATAATCAGTCATTGATTGGATTAATTTAATATATCAGGCTAAAAATGGTTTGCTGGTCTATGGCACAGTGATATTTTATGGAAAAGTTTAAATTGGAAAAAACAGAGGCACATTTTTTGGGGGGAAAATTTATAGCATCACACAGTTTCTCCTATTTTTTCTTTTACACACACATGCACACAATTAGACATATGTTTATTGTCCTTTGCTAAATTGACATTTTTCCAATAGCCCAAATCTAAATCTTACAAATGTCAACACAAATCAGCAAACATTCTGTTTTTCTGTAATAAACCTTAAATATAACATAAATATATAATTCTTAGGTGTTCAGAAGTAGAATATTTTCAATGTTTCCCAAAGAAGATATGATTCATATTGTTTTAATGAACATTTATAGGGGAATTAATACTTCTTGAAATTGTGCTGTGTTAGATTTCTTATTTGTAAAATTTGAAGTTCAATATTTACCTGTGAGTTAATGAAAATAAATCTTGATTATTAATCAATAGTGAAAATGATAAACAATATCTAAAACCAAAACAAGAATAACTAAAAACTTAAAGAAGATCAATTAGGCATCAATAGATCAAACAGATAATGTAAAGGAAGAGAGAGAAAATATAGTTTTAAAAAGAAAAAAGAAAAAATCCCCTTTTATCAAGTGATTGAAATAATAAGTCACAAAAGCCTCATTTAAAAACAATGTTAGTTGAAATAACAAAGAACTTGCAATATCACTGATGTTAATATGATAATCTCCCATTCTGTATCTTTGTTGTCTCCTTTATGAGAATTGCAAGAATTGGAAGGGGAGATGTAAACATCTCTTTATCAGTTTAAAATAACTTTATTGTATGTCATAAATTACTACTTCTTTCATTGTACTTGCCTGCATGTTTCCACTATTAACAGAACAGATAGAAATGTTCATCTCTCCATGTGCATGTTTCTGTATAAGAGCGAATTTGGAATGTCTTGGAAAGTTTTGAATTATTGATTAGAATGATTACAAAGCTGCTAACATAATGCAACTGTTCTTTTTTTAATGATAGACATTGAACTCATATTTACTAGTTAAAAATATATGGGAAAAGTTCTTAACTGAATGATTCCCACAAGAATAAATTAGATCACCTCTGCAATTACTCCTACCAACTTGATTTGAGAACACGATGCACACAATAACCAAAAAAATATGGCAGTGATGGCGAACTTTTTAGAGACCGAGTGCCCAAGAACCGCCCCCCCACCCCGTCCCCACTCCATCCTGCCCGTTGGGCCACCCACCACCTCCACGGCCCACCACAGATCACAGCAGTGCCATGGCAACCATGCCCTCCGCCCGTGCCCCGCAGCATCATCTGCGCGTGACAGGGCGCAAGGGCGGAATCTTGTCCCCGCTCCCTGGCTATCATGTCCTTGGCTGGGCTGCTTTGTGTGGGCCATGCCCAGGGGTGACTCTCCTCTGGGGAGGGCTGCTGGTGAGGAGGGGGCCGTGGGAGGAGGCGGGGCTGGGGCAACAGTGCATGTGCCCACAGAGAGGGCTCCGAGTGCCACCTCTGGCACGTGTGCCATAGGTTCGCCACCACTGAAATATGGTATCATTGGCTTAAAGAGTTGGGAATCGAGTTTCTGCCCAGTGCAAATATTTTTTTTAAGACATAATAATACATTTAGAATTACTTTCCAATAAAATCCCAATCTTCTGACAGGTTCTGATGTTGCTACTCTAGATTTTATTTCACACCAGATTATATGGGATTGTGCAAATGTTACATATACTATGAGGCTACAGCACTATTGACTGTTATTGCATGTGAATCTTTGTTTTTTTATGCATCATAGTTACTTAAAAATCTCAAGAAAAGGATGAAAACCACTAAAACTGCAGCAAGTTGTGGCAAGAGGTACTAGTTAGATTCAGTTTTAAATTGTTTGTTTTATCTGATTTATGACAAACAAAAAAAGGAATGAAGCATTTGCATTAAAATGCAATGTATTATTGAAGAGTAATACATTCTGGGGATGAATAATACAAAGTAAAGTTTTTTTCTTAAACAATCAACTTTGTGGACATTTTTTTTCTGACAAATTTATTTGGTGCATGTAAAATTAACAAAACAAAATCTTGATTTGTTTCATTATTTCTTGCCTTCTTCTGTTAATCTCTCTCTCTCTCTCTCTCTCTCTCTCTCTCTCTCTCTCTCTCTCTCTCTCATCACATTTGAAAAGCATCTCTCTTTTTTCTTCATTAAAATGTTTTGGAGGATAGTTTAAAATTATAGCACAACACAGGACCCATTATCAGCAGTTTGTTGCAGGAAATATGGAAAACTAAATGAGCTATTATTAATATTATTATTATTCCTATTTTATATGGTTATATATTCTGGAACTTACTGTAAACTCCAACTTCCTGTTCTAAAATTTAAGGCAACTTACAACATTGAAATAAAGTCATTAAAATCAGTAAAGGAAATAACTAACATTGAATACTTGTCAAAAGAGATGTGTGTCTATTATTTTCATAAATACTGGGAGAATGAGAGCCAAACAAGCCTTTTTAGGGATTACATTCCACAGCCTGGGATCCAACAGGAGATCATATCAGAAGGTCCTTTGTCTACTAGTATCTTCAGGAGAGCCTCTCTCATTTGTTCATAGATGGAAAGGAGGTTCCACAGATAATAAGACTCTAGGCCATAAAAATCAGCCTTAGCACCTACAGTTGCAAGAAAAAGTATGTGAACCCCTTGGGATAACGCGGAATTTTGCATGAATTGGTCATAAAATGTGCTCTGAACGTCATCTAAGTCACAACAACAGAAAAACACAGTCTGCTGAAAATAATAATACACAAACATTACATGCTGTCATGGTTTAATTGAACATAACATGTAAACATTCACAGCGCAGGGAGGAAAAAGTATGTGAACCGTTGGACTTAATAACTGGTTGACCCTCCTTTGGCAGCAATAACCTCAACCAAACGTTTCCTGTAGTTGCAGATCAGACCTGCACAACGATCTGGAGTAATTTTGGACCACTCCTCTTCACAAAACTGTTTCAG
>NW_015386854.1:461527-465605 GCF_001527695.2 Protobothrops mucrosquamatus | reverse complement strand
TCCCTGCTCTGTGAATGTTTACATGTTATGTTCAATTAAACCATGGCAACATGTAATGTTTGTGCATTATTATTTTCAGCAGACTGTGTTTTTCTATTGTTGTGACTTAGATGACGTTCAGAGCACATTTTATGACCAATTCATGCAAAACTCTGTGTTATCCCAAGGGGTTCACATACTTTTTCTTGCAACTGTACATTTTTAATCTTACCAACTGGTATTTTACCATCTAGTAGCCATGCAGCTCTTTAAGTAAAGGCATTCTCTGATCTATATATTTTGAACCAGTCAATAGCCTAGCCACTGCTTTTTATTCCAATAGCAACAATAACCAAAGTTGTAACACAATATCTCTCATTAGTTGGAGCCAGCTTGAAAAGTGTCACAGTTGCAACACTTTTCATAATTGCACAAATGCACTCTTACTAGAAGCATCATATTTAAATCCAGTGGCCCTCAACACACTCACATCCTAATTTTTCTGAAGGAGTACAACCCTATTCAGAACCTCCTTCATCTGAATCTAGTCATTCTTTATCAACAACAGCTCTGCATACTGAAATTAATTATTATTCCAATATCTCAAGTTTTAAGCTATTATATTTTCAGAAAAAAATAAATATATATATATACAAATGACATCTTGTATCTGCTTAGACATGTTTTGTTGAGTATTGATAACTAAGAGGGTTCTCTGGTACCCTTCCCAGGTTGGAATGGAGTTTGTCTTTTCCATTTCAGGCTACCCTTAGAAAATATTTGTGGAACTTTCTTAACAATTATAATTTATTACTTTGCTATCAACAGAAACTGTTTTTTTAACTGATGAAATTGTAAGATTCTTCTAGAGGGTTAAGTAGGAATGGAGAAGAATCTAGGTATCAAATTTAATGAGTTGGAGAAGAGCTAAAGATTACATAATAAATGAAGACACAGAGGATAAGGCAAAATCATACAAATTTGCAGTGCCAAGGAGAAATTGGGGATTAACTAACTTTATTTCAATCTTGCACTATAGTTTTCAATATTAAAATTACAGGAGACTCAGAATGGATTTGTGGTTCTTATGCAATTCTGATAGTAGGTGATAATAAACTAACATGGATAAATTTGGACTGGAAAAATGAACTAGGTTTGACATACTATTACTCTCACAACTGTTCAAGGATAGCAATAGTACTTGGTACCAATTTTGTCTACAGTGATTTCCTTTTCTTCAGTATGAACATAGAACAATAGGTCTGAAGGGACCTCGTAGGTCTTCTACACCAATCACTTGCCCATGGAAAATCTTATAACATTCTGGACAAATGGCTGTCCAGTTTCTTCTTAAAAAATCTGCAGCGATGGAGCACCTACAATTTCCAGAGGCAAACGATTCCACTGATTAATTGTTCTCACTGACAGTGAATTTCTCCTTAGTTCTAGGTTGGATCTCTCTTAAAAAAATTCCACCTGTTACTTCTTGTCCTACCTCAGGTGCTTTGGAGAATAGGTTGACCTCCTCTCCTCTGTGACAGGCCCTCAAGTACTGGAAAACTGCTATCATATCACTTCCAGTCTTGTTAGACTAGACTTCTCTACTTCTCTCAATTGTTCAACATATGGTTTAGCCTCCAGACCCCATATCATCTTTATTGTTCTTCTCTGCATTCTTTCTAGGATCTCAACATCTTTTTTGGATCATGGGGGCCAGAATTGGATGCACAATTCCAAATGTGGTCTCACCAGTGCAGGAGTCTATAAACTTAGCAACGTAAAGACCTGTTGCCATGAGGATTGAGGAATTCTGGGAGTTAAAGTCCACAAGTCTTAAAAGTGCCAAGTTTGAAGACCCCTGAACTAGCTGGTAGTGGTGCATATTAATAAACATGGATAAATTCATCAGTGCAAAAGGAAAGTGATTCAGCAAAGGAACAGCCACTGAAGAAATTAAAACTGGTACTTTTTTTTTCTTTTTTTCTACAGTTTGTTATATTTTATTAGATTATAGAATAAAATACAAAAATACAAAAGCAAATAGTAGGACACAGTGGGGAGGAAAAAGGGGGAAAAGTGAAGGGGAGAAGGGAAAAAGAACAGATTTCCTTTGTTGCAGTAGAAGAAAGCATTAACATTGAACCTCAACTTTTTACTTTTCCACATTATTATAAACTAGCCATTTCTATAACAACAAATGAATCTAATCAGTAAAACCCAAAATCCCCCGCCTTTTTTTTTAGTCATCAAGTTTTTGACACCTTGCTAAGCACTGGTGGTACTCAAATATTGTCATGTCCTAAAAGTGGTACAATCTGTGAAAAAGTTGAAAAGCCCTGCCCTACACCATTCATCTGCTAAACTCTCAAGATTCATTTTTCTTGCCATGCACATATATACATAAACCAAACTAGACTGTGTTGTTTCTCTGTGTCATATAATATATGTGGGTACAAGCATATTTATTTATTTATTTATTTATTTATTTATTTATTTATTTATTTATTTATTTATTTATTTATTTATTTATTTATTTATTTATTTATTTATTTATTTATTTATTTATTGTGTCCTATTTATGTAGTGTATATTAGAGGTGGTGAACCTTTGAGAGCTGTATGTAACAAAATTTCATTTTAATGTATGCCAATTAGTGTATATTGAAAGTGACAATAAAAGTTATTATTCTAGTCTATTCTTATTCTATTGAATGACAAACTGGATTTGGAAAATATTTTATACAGGATATACAGCTTTTTCTCAGCTAAAGCAAATGAATATTGGATAAATGAATCAGTAAGATAGAGCAAGGAAAGAAGAACTATCAAAAAGTAAAATAAGTGAGGGAGTCATGGAGGACAGAGAAACAAAGAATTAAACACAAGCAAAAATATTTGAACAAAGACTGGATACAAGTTACAAGACTACACTCATACCTCACAAGAGCAAAAACAACAACTAGATTGTCCTAAGATAACTTATTGCACTTATACATGAATAAAGTGCAAAGCAAGAAAATAAAGAAACACAAACTCTATTTTTGTTTTGCCTCTTTAAGCTGCCTGAGGCGTGTCACGTGTCAGAATCTTGCAATTCTAGACTGAAAGGCTCCGGCAATTGCAAAAAGCTTTAGCTTTAAATTAAGTCAGTTTACCTCCAAAGAAAACTTTCTAAAAGTCACAGACAGACTCAGTTAAAGGGGGTAAAACTAATTACATTTGTTTAAAGGGATTAAACCTTTCCTGTTGTCTTTTTTCCCCTTCTCCCACCCAAACTACATTCTTTTACAGCCTCTCCTCTCTCCCCGCCTTTTTCTTCAGTTCACCAAAAGCTCCGAGCTGCTTCTGGAAGCACAATCAGCTGGAGACAATCAGCTGGAGCCCTGCCAGCTCCTGGGACTTCTGCTGAGCCCAGACAGTCCTGCAGCTCAGCTGCCTCTCTCTCAGGATTGGCTCACTTCAGCTCATTCCCCTCCCCTGCTACACTTGGCTAGCAATCGTGTACCACCTGCCATGTGGCAAAGTACCACAAGTGGTACGTGTACCACCCATTGAAAAGCCCTGGTGTAGGGAACAAAGCTATTACAGAATCATACAAAATCTAGTCCTACTAGAAATAATTTGAAACCTCTTCCCAGAGGGAAGCAACAGAAATGGACCATAATGCAAAGTGTGTTGGGTCACTAGCAATGATTTGAGCTCTAAGTGCATAACATTTATATTTATGCAGTTTGTTAAAATGCTCTCAATCATGCCTCTGTAAAAAGTGGCCAGGACAGAAAGAGAAAGATGTGATCTTCTCATCTGACACAGGAAATGAAGATGCTGGTTTGCACGCTTCACTAAGGATGACATGTGGAGTGACTAATTCAGATTATTTATTTATTTATTTATTTATTTAATTACATTTGTATCCCGCCCTTCTCCTTGCGGACTCAGGGCGGCTAACAATCAGATAAAATACAAAAATACAATACACGTTTAAAATTAATTAAAAAGAAATATTTGAATCTGTTCCAATTAAAAGTAATTAAAACCCCTTTAAAATCCCTTAGGCCAGTCCCGCAAGCTGGAACAACCATGTCTTGAGGGCGCGGCGG
>NW_015386854.1:444459-458993 GCF_001527695.2 Protobothrops mucrosquamatus | reverse complement strand
CACCTTGAAGCGCACCCGGAAGGCCACAGGCAGCCAGTGCAGCTCACGCAGGAGAGGTGTTACATGGGAGTATCTAGAGGCCCCCAAAATCCCCCACGCAGCCGCATTCTGAACTAGCTGGAGCCTCCAGGTGCACCTCAAGGGGAGCCCCATGTAGAGAGCATTGCAATAGTCCAGGCGGGAAACAACGAGGGCTTGAGTGACCGTGTGTAGAGTGTCACGATCCAGAAAGGGGCGCAACTGGCATGTCAGGCGAGCCTGATGAAAAGCCCCCCTGGCCACGGCTGTCATATGATCGTCTAAAGACAGCCGAGTGTCCAGGAGAACGCCCAAGTTGCGGGCCCTCTCCGCGGGGGCTAATGACTCACCCCTGATAGCCAGGGATGGAGCCAGCTGGCTATGTCATGACGCCGGAAACCACAGCCACTCGGTCTTGGACGGGTTGAGTCGAAGCCTGTTCCTCCCCATCCAGACTCGCACGGCCTCCAGGCACCGGGAGATTACTTCCGCGGCATCGTTGGGGTGGTCCGGGGTGTCATCTGCGTACTGATGAAACTCATGTTTGATTAGGTAGAATACTTTCATGGAGGGAGAATTTTTTTTTAACAAAAAGGATTATTCAATTTGATCATTCTCATCCAAAACTGTTATTCTGACTTCACTACCATTAACACTTTGGATGTAACAAGTTTAACCTATCATGTAATGAACCAAGATATTCTCCCTGAATCTAGAGATTTGAAGGAAGCCATGGTATCATTAATTAACCCAATTATAGGTAGATATCCTCCATGGTGTTCAGGGATTAGAATGCAGTATTGCAGGCTAACTCTGCCAACTGCCAGGAATTCAATCCTGACCGGCTCAAGCTTTACTCAACCTTCCATCCTTCTGAGGTCAATAAATTGAGGACCCAAATTGTTGGGGGCAATATGATGACTCTGTAAGTTTAAGTGCTATTGCTATTACTATCCTTGATACAATACTTTTGTTTTATGCAGGGGAGTGAAAACAGGTGGAACAGGTCACCAGTTTCTATTTGTAAAGAATTACAAGGACATTTGAAAAGCATGTGGAAATGGTCAGAGCTAAATTCCAGGACCAAAGAACAAAACCTGGACCCTGTAGGTAATCCCTGTTGGTTATCCCTTGTATAACTTTATGTTAGTCAGCATCCAATGTGTAGTCATAAAACATATAAAAAAATTGCACAAATTTTGTCAGAATGGTGATAAAAACATAAAGAACATTTTGGAAGAGCAATATACTTTATGAGCAAAATTTGAAAATAGTCAGAAAACAAAGTAGAATAAGTTCTTACAGAAAACAAAATAACCTAGAACAGGGGTGTCAAATTGCCAGCCCACAGGCCGGTTGCATCAGGCATAGGCCACACCAATCCCAGCTTCGGCAATGTGAAAAATGTTGTGACACATCACGTGACACAACGAGTTTGACACCCGTGACCTAGAACATTTGAATTGCTTAAGGGTTACATTCTCTTAAAACAAAGCAAATATTATTCTGAGTTACTAATGAGTATTAACATAGAATAAACGAGTTGGAAGGGACATTGGAAGTCTAACCCACAGCTCAAACAGGAGACCCTATACCATTTTAGACAAATGCTGTCCAGTCTCAAAAGCCTCCAGTGATGGAGCAACCACAACTTCTGAAGGGAAGCAGTTCCACCAGTTAATTGTTCTCACCATTAGGAAATTTCTCCCTGGATCTAGATTGCTTCTCTCCTTGATTAGTTTCCATCCATTGTTTCTTATCTTGTCTTCTGGTGCTTTGGAAAATAGGTTGACCCCTTTGTCTTTGTTGGCAGTCCCTTAAATATTGGAACACTGCTATCACATCTCCTCTAGTCCTTCTTTTCACTCTACTAAACAATCCAATTCCTGCAACCATTCTTCATCAATTTTAGTCTCTATCCCCCTAATCATCATTGTTGTTCTTCTCTACACTCTTTCAGGTGTCTCGACACTTTTTATATTGTGGTGATAAAAATTGGATGCAGTATTCCACATGTGGAATACTGCATCCAATTCAATCATTGTTCCAGGACTCTAGCAAAACGAGTGAGCATGTTTTCTCCTTCTCCTGCTTGTAATTACCAATTTAAAGAGCTGTGCCACAGAGTGGGGGGGGCGGGGACGGGGCTGAGCTTTAAATTATCTTCCATCTCTCTATCAAATACACTGTGGTGCTTCTGTCTATTTAGAAAGATAGCATTTTCTCATGAGCTTTTTAATAGTAACTTTCATTTCCTTATTACGAAGAGTGAAGATCATGGAATTCAGCATTGGGGTCAAAAGAGTGTAGAGCACTGAAACAATCTTGTCTGCTTCAAATACTTTGAAAGGGCGGTCATAAATGAACATCCCTGGAACAAAATTTAAACTCATAACTATGATCTGGGGTCGTGTTCACCTTTCCCGGAACACAAACGGAAGACAATATACGGAGGATTAGAAATGATTCTACCGACATATACTGTGTTCGTTTCACTTCTTTTAATTACAGTCCTCTTCAGGTGATAACGTCTGGTAGTCTTCCTCAGGTGTGTATGTATCAGCACATGCCAGCTTGATAAGTTGAGGAATGTCACAGTAGAAATTGTCCAAAATGTTGGATTTGCAGAAAGGGAGCTGAAGGAGAATTCCAACCTGGATAATGGAGTGAGCAAAGCCACCTAACCATGCCCCTGCTACCAATCCTATGCAAATTTCTTTCTTCATGATAATTAAATATTGTAGGGGCTTATAAATAGCAATATATCTGTCAACAGCCATTGCAATTAGTAAGAAGACCACTGTGCCCCCTGTTAAGTGAAAAAAGAAAATCTGTATAATGCACCAATTGTAGGAGATGGTATGAGTGTGGTAGAAGAGATTCCACAGCATTTTGAGTGATGTGACAGAAGATTCACTGATGTCTACAACAGCCAAGTTAGCAAGCAGGAAATACATGGGTGTATGCAGAACAGGGGTGAGAAATACTGTAATTATAATGGTGGAATTTCCAAGCCAAGTTGTGGTATAAATGGCAAGGAAAAGGAGGAAGAGAAGTGACTGCATTCTATGATTCTGGGAGAAGCCTAGGAGAATAAACTCCACTACAGCTGTTTGGTTGTTCTCCATTTAAAATCCTCTTAATGGGTTTAAGTATTTTCCCCCTGAAATAATTGAGAAACATTGTGAATTATGTCAATTCTTCCTGAAACAATTCACCGACAATACATATTATATGTTAAAAAGTTTTTCTTCTGATATCAAGTCAAATGCTATCAAATTTTCTTATTGTGTATATTTCAAGGGTATAGAAATCCCTTTATTTTAAAGTCATATAAAACTAAAATAAATCTTTTTTGCCAGAGAAAACACAAACAAGGCATATTATTTTAGCTTCTAAAAGCTAATGATCTATCTTTAATATAATTTACTTTATGCATTTATTTGGCTTCATTTTTGGCTTTCTTTTCATAAAATAATTCATGATATAGTGTAATATGTCATGTCTTGTTGTTCATCTGAGGTCATATTTACCTGCTTTTAAGAACAGCTGAGGACCAGATTATTTTTACTATGTCTTTACATATAAAACAATAGAACTCAAAGAGGGTTTAATTACTTTTTCACATGACTGTATATTTATGGGGTTTTTTTTAAATAAAAAAAAATAAAAAATGTAGTCATTTACAGGACCTACAGACCATTCCAATCGGTTTATGCTTACTATACCACATTCCAAACTTATAAATTCACTGAAAAATATGAGAAATATGTGAGCAATATTGTAGCCTAATCAACAATAAAATACAAGTTAAATCAAAAATCATAAATTGCATATATGTTATACTACATAATAAGAATTCAATTTTGAACTTAATAAAATTCTCGGAAGTCATTTCATACTTACAGGTGATGATTGAAGTAGTTATAATTTCAACATTCATTTTATTTTGTATTTTAAGTTTTATTAAAATAAAAAAAACACAACTTCATCCTGAAACTCTTCTATTCATCTAAAAGGAGAAGATGAAATTTCATTTTTCAGGCAACTATTGATATGAAGAATGAAGCAAAAACTTTTCCACCAAATTTCATTCAGCATCTCTTACCTTCTCAAATAGGTAAAAATAAATATTAAAAATTAGTAAAAAAGAAAAAGAAAAAAACCCTAACCCCCTCCACAATTCTCATTCTTTCAACTTTAATAAGCAGATATATTGCTAAAGTTCTGAATGTGCAATTCTGGGATTTACCAATACTTTATTTTCTTTTAATAAACAGACATTTAATAATACTTCCTTTCCAACCTTAGATATGTTAACAGACAAAATGTACAATCTTTGGTATGAGTATTAGTTGTATCATAACATTTTAAAAAATTGGCAAAAGACTCATATACAAAGGGACACTGGAATCAGCCTCAGGTTAATTTGTATTGGTAGATGTATTCGTACATCTACCAATCTTCATGAGGTTATGAGTAAACTATGAACATGTTAACTCCAGGGACTCAAAACTCAAGAGAGGTTATTAAAATGCTGTGGAAGTAGATAGATAGAAATATGCTTGCTATTCTTATATGAACCCATTAGAGAAATAGTCTACAGGTAATCCTTGCCTTATGTCTGTCACTAAGTGAGGCAGTTGTTAAGTGAGTCAAATCCAATTTTACAACCTTTTTTGCTGTGGTTGTTAAGCAAATCAACACAGTCATTAAGAGCAAATCATACAGTGGTTAAGCAAAATCAGTTTCCCCCTTTGACTTTACTTGTCCGAAGCTATGAAGATTGCAAATGGTGATCACATGACTGAAGAATATTACAGCTGTCATAAATACATACCATTGCCAAGTGCCTAAATTCTGATCACCTGACCATAGGGATGCTGAAACAGTTATAAGTCACTTTTTTCAATACTGACAAAAATTTGAACAGTTGCTAAATGAATGCTTATAAGTCAAGGACCACCTGTATTCACAAGATTCATCGTTGATATATGAAAATCCACATACAATTATGTATCATAACTATTTATAAAAGAGACATCAACCACATTAGTTGGTGGATTCAAGAGGTTGTGTTCCACAATTTTGGTGTGATGCAGACCTGATGACCAGATTTCTGGCAGCAGGGAGCTCTTTAGAAAGGCTGTACTTGAGAATTTAATGTGTAAATGAATTCATCATAGGAAAGGAATTCCCTCAGATACAATGTGGTAAAAACCTTAAATATGGCCAAGAAAAGAATTTGTAACTAGTAAAGATATTTGAATAATCTGATTTCAGTATTGTACACAGGTTAGAAATGAATTGGATTTTCTAACTGGATTTTCTTGAATTATTATAATTTGATCAAATTAAATAGCATGCCATCA
The DNA here is from genome assembly GCF_001527695.2 of Protobothrops mucrosquamatus. Classification (NCBI taxonomy): domain Eukaryota; kingdom Metazoa; phylum Chordata; class Lepidosauria; order Squamata; family Viperidae; genus Protobothrops; species Protobothrops mucrosquamatus. The sequence goes on along the minus strand of NW_015386854.1, from coordinate 453,603 downwards.
AAGCTTATCCAAAGGATCCAAGTAGTCTATAAGGAAGAGTAAATGAAGAATAGAAAAACACCTCATGGCTAGACAAAGAATTACAGGGCCAATACATTTAAAAACAAAACAAAAACCTACAGGCAAAGCAGATAGCAAGACCTGGCAATGGCTTAGAGCAGGAAAATTAAAAAAAAAAATAGGCAGATGAAGCTAATTCTGGCTGAAGAAGACCAAGCCTTAGGAAGAAATACATTGAAAGCCAGAATCAAAAACACAGTTATAGATAGCAAATGCTGCCTCTGCAAGAAAGCTGAAGAAATAGTGGGCCACTGCTGCAAGAGGATCATACAGACTGACTACAAACAACAGCATGACAAATAGCAGCAATGGTGCATTGGAATACCTGCACGAAATACTCTGCCTGCAAGCAAGAACTGGTAACACCACAAAATAGACAAAGTATTCAATTGAAAATGATGAAGCTAAATTGCTTTGGAACTTTGGAATTCAAACAGACAAACATCTGCCACACTTCCCAGACTTAATTGTTGATAAGAAAAAATGAAAAGTCTAAATAATGAATATTACAATACTTGGAGATATCAGAACAGAAGAGAAAGGATTAGAGAGTTATAACACTCCTGCTTCTCTTCTCTTCATTTTCTAATAAGATGGATCAACTTCAAACAAAATTAGTAGGGGGTCAGCTATGTGGTAGCTTGTGGGTTATGTAAGTTCCCCAGCACATATTACTGATCACTTCTTCCCTTGAGCACTCATCATGCTTGGGTAAGTAGCATAATAGAGATGAATTAGTCATGTGACTTGTCTTCTTTTTCTCCTGCTTGGCTTTAAGTATTGCAGTCTGATGTGTCTGAACATCTGATCTCTCTTCAATATTTTTATGAGACTTAACCATATACCTCCACCTTGTACTTGACCAGAAATGTTATTCTGTATAAGCCTTGATTTGGTGTCTGGAGATAGTAAGGCATTGAGTAGGAAGAAACAAGCTGAAATTCAGTCCCTGCAAGTTTGAATTGTTATTATCTAGAAACCATCTACTTTTTTGTTAGCTCTGGTAGTGATAAGATTGTATCTCCTGAAGAAATAGGTATGTGATTTGAGGACTCTCCTAGATGCATGGTATTCATTTCTGCCTTGATACCTCCTTCTACACAACAAGTAGAGACTGTGTCTAGGACAGCCTTTGCTTACTTTTGGTTGATGCTTCACTTGTGACCCTTCCTGGAGTAGGGAACTCTGGCAACAATAACTGATGTGTTTATCGCTTCTTAAATAAATTATTTCAATGTTTTTTTTCATCAGGTTATTGATTAGTAGTCACAATGGTTCTGAAGAGTTAGGGCTCTTTCGTGTAGAGTAGATTTGTACATTTGGAGTCTTAAATGTCACAGTACATTAATTATAATGTTCAAATGCACTCACAACTAACACCTTGAAATCCAATTACAAATGAAGGTCGAAAGAACTCACAATCAATACTTTCTGGGCAATACAAGCCCATTCAGAATTATTCCAGTATCTAGCTTGTGTGTGTATGTGTGTGTATGTGTGTTTTAAAAAGTAACAACATTTTTATTGTGTGTAGATTAAATTAAAGCTTGTTTTCCCTCATCTAGTCCACTACAGGGGTAAAATTCTCTCATGCAGAAAGAACAGTGTTATTCACACTCTGGCGTGTATTGTTGCTACATAGAAATTTGGAAGTAAGTGAACACATTGGACAGATAATGACTCTTTTTAACTTCTGTTTACTTAACATTTATCATCACCATGTTTGCAAACAATCACTAATTGAGATAGTTGTTAATTGAGAAGTGGCTGTAATCAGGTATCTGCAGGAATTGTTTCTTTTCTTTGTTCTTTAAATGAGAATGAAAGAATTTTATCTAAATGAGATGGCAGCAAACACCAAACTTCACTCCCCCCCCCTCTGTGAATGAGAGACACACACAGAGAGATGTTCACTTAGTGATCATTTCAGTTAGGAACCATTTCACTGAATGGAAAGATTTATACTTTCATTTCCCACCATCTAGTCAGAGCTGAAGAAGCTTCTTGGATGAGAAGGGAAAAATCTTAAAAGAAAAACAAGAAAGTCCAGTTGCCTTGTGAAAAAGCATCTTTGGAATAACTATGACCTGGATGACTCAGAATCTCCATAGACATTTCACTGAATGCCTTGTGGTCACTATAGGAGGAGAGATTGTATTTAATTTAATATTTAATTTAACATTAGTTAATATAATAATTAATGTACAACAATAGCCTACAAGCATGTTAGTTAAAATCCAGGGTGTAGTGGATAGGCAACATAGGCACACATGCAAAATTTATGCCAGCATGGTGACAAACTAATTAAAAAAATCTGAAGAACAATACACTTTATGAATACAATTTAAATATAAATAGAAAATAAAGAGCAATAATTTATTACAGGGAAAAGAAAACACAGAGCCTATACATTCAACTTCTTCAGGGTTGCTTCATATTGAAGTAAACCAAATGTGTGTTCCAAGTTGTGAAACTTGTCTAAAAAATTAGTCATTTGTTCACTGAGCACAGCAAGTTTTCACATTTGCATATTTTACTAATTCAAAGAGCAATGCTATGGAATGGGGGACTGAACTTTAAGTTGTTCTGCATGTTTCCCTCATGGTGGAATGTGGTGCTTTTGTCTATTTAAAAAGATAGCATTTTCTCATGAGCTTCTTAATGGTGAGTTTCATCTCCTTATTCCGAAGAGTGAAGATCATGGAATTCAGCATTGGGGTCAAAAGAGTGTAGAGCACTGAAACAATCTTGTCTGCTTCAAATACCTTGAAAGGGCGGTCATAAATGAACATCCCTGGAACAAAATTTAAACTCATAACTATGATCTGGGGTCGTGTTCACCTTTCCCGGAACACAAACGGAAGACAATATACGGAGGATTAGAAATGATTCTACCGACATATACTGTGTTCGTTTCACTTCTTTTAATTACAGTCCTCTTCAGGTGATAACGTCTGGTAGTCTTCCTCAGGTGTGTATGTATCAGCACATGCCAGCTTGATAAGTTGAGGAATGTCACAGTAGAAATTATCCAAAATGTTGGATTTGCAGAAAGGGAGCTGAAGGAGAATTCCAACCTGGATAATGGAGTGAGCAAAGCCACCTAACCATGCCCCTGCTACCAGTCCTATGCAAATTTCTTTCTTCATGATAATTAAATATTGTAGGGGCTTATAAATAGCAATATATCTGTCAACAGCCATTGCAATTAGTAAGAAGACCACTGTGCCCCCTGTTAAATGAATGAAAAAAATCTGTGCAATGCACCAATTGTAAGAAATGGTATGAGTGTGAGAGAAGAGATTCCACAACATTTTGAGTGATGTGACAGAAGATTCACTGATGTCTACAACAGCCAAGTTAGCAAGCAGGAAATACATGGGTGTATGCAGAGCAGGGGTGAGAAATACTGTAATTATAATGGTGAGATTTCCCAGCCAAGTTGTGGTATAAATGGCAAGGAAAAGGAGGAAGAGAAGCGATTGCATTCTATGATTCTGGGAGAAGCCTAGGAGAATAAACTCTACTATAGTTGTCAGGTTGTTCTCCATTTAAAATTCTGTTAATGGTTTTAAGTATTTTCTTCCTGGAATAATTGAGAAACATTGTGAGCTATATCATGAATTTTTCCTAGAACAATTTACTAACAATGTCAATTACAATTGATATTACTTGTTAAAGGTGGTGGGTTTTTTTTGCAATCAAATCAAATACTATCAAATGTATTTACTTTCTATGTTTCAAGGGTGTAGCTATTCAATAACAAAAATAAAAAAGAATCCATAAATTGTAGCAGAATTATTCCCAAATTGGGAATAATAATATTAATAATAAAACCTAATTGTGCAGAACAGTCACAACAGCCCTATTTGTAGACCTTGATGAAACAAACAAATCTTTTAGGGTATCAGGAGGAGAAAACCATTTGACTATCTATGAGGGATACTGTATTATTACATTTTCAACATGTTTTCTGAATTTTATATCCCTGACCTTTATTGCTGTGAAAACCATTCTTCTAAATTACCATTAACAGATTTGGGTATGTGATAAAGCAGAATAGAAATCCCCTCCCCCTCTTGAAATATGAATATATGCAGCATCCTATCATGGTAATGCATAAATATATAGTATATTGTGCCATAAAAATGTTTCTGAATGTATGAAAAAAAATAATTAAGCTACACTCACTTGTATATACCTTATTCATTATAAAATAAACTTCTTAGTTACAGGCTTCATATATCATTTCAATAGATTGACTCGGATTTGACAGTCACTTTCTTAGTATTCTATTTCTCTATTGTCATAGAGAAATGTTGCTGTAACTGATTATAAGTAGTCAGTACTCAAAAACTATCAAATATGCAATAGTCATACACAAACTCATTTGCCATATATTGCTTAATCCAAATTCAAATTTGAATTTATTAATACCAGAAGATGTCTTATTCAACAGACATTGAAGGACTGAAGCAGTTCTAATTTCAACATACAATTAGTTATGAGCCAGCCCAATCAAACTTACTCTCAATGGTATAAAATTCCTGAGATCCATACCTTGGGTTAAGAACAGAAAAGAAAAATAGACAAAATTAAAATAATATAAACAATACACAATCAAAAGGAAAAACTATACATCATGTAGAATCATACATAAGTTAGCAATCTAAATATACAATTACAAGAAAGCAAACTCACTGCTCAGAGAAATAATCAAACCATATTTTTTTTGGGGGGGTTATAATGACTGAATAAATCTTGAAGTCTTTAGATATTTTCTGAATGTAAGAAAAAAGGTGGACATTGAACTATATAGCCATGACTATTACTACAGTGATGATCAGTGTTATTATTATTATTATTTCTAAACTACCATTAACACATTGGGTTACCAGGTAAGAATTCTTCATTGTCTAAATCTTAAATTGGTCCACTACAGAATGAAGATATCTTTACTGAAGGTTATGAACTATTAATATCTACCATGATGATACATTGTAAGTTATTTCATGGATATTTTTTTAGTTCCCAGTTTAAAGTTGAGAGAGTGACATCCCACCTCACCTCAAAATACTTGGCTTCCATCTCAAAAGGAGGCAGCATGTTGGATCTCCTAATTTAACCACAACACCACACTTGTTCTCATTATACCCATTATATCCAATTACTTTTTTTCCCTCTCTCATTATTTTAAAAATAAGATATTTGTAAGCCATCCAGAGTTGTCTTGAAGTGAGATGAGTGGCAAACAAATCTAATAAATAAATTATAAATGATATCATTATATGGGAATGAATAATTACATTGTTTCAAAATGGCTAAATATGAATTGATAAATATTTGTAAAATGCATCTTTGATCAAACTATACTTACCAGTACATAAGTATTTGTAATAATTGTAAAATGATATGTATTACTTACATGTTTCCAGAGTTTAGATGTCAGTCTGAAGCTGGCATTTAATTTCTTGCTCCTCTATTTCTCAACTGTCAGGTAGACTTATAGCTGGTATTAAATAAATAAAGCCTTATACTAAACTTGAATTCAGTATTGAATTTATTTAAATCATTACAGAAAATGTTCCATGAAATCATTATTATTCTATAGGTGAATGTTTGAAAGAGGTCTATTTCACAGTGTTCTGTTTTATTTCAAAAACACGGTTGCATCCAAAAAGTGCAAACATATTTTTGTTTGAGAAAATAATTATAGTTATTAAAAATAAGACACAATGTTAGCCAAACCAAAATCTATATATTAAATTGCATTGACTGTCTATTAACTTCACAAATAAGTAAGTAGAACTGAACATTAACAATTTGCAAAAGAAAAAAAATAAAATTCTTATTCATTTCAGTTCTCACTTTAAGAAGCAGATCTATTGCTAAAGTTGGAAATTCTGAGATTTATTGATATATTTATTTTCTTTGAATGAACTCACTTTTATGACATTTTGCCTCAATTTTAGTAACATTAACAGAGAAAATGTTCAATTTGCATTCAAAAAGATATGCCTGTTATTATGGTGACTCTGTAACTGAACAATTAAAATCACTGAGTAAAGCTATTACTTTTGTTTTAAAAAGAAGGAAAATAATTCCATGATTATTAGCATCAGAATAAGGACTTGGTGTATCAAAACATTTTTTTAAAAAATACAAAAGACTAACATCCAAGGGGGGCATTTAAATCTCACCCAGAATAACTTGAATCTGCCAATCATCAAGGTGTTTATGAGTAAACTGTGAAAATGTTAATTCAATAATTAGAGATTCAAAACCCAAGAGATGTCATTAAAATGCTGGATAGATAGGTAGATAGAAATATGCTTAATATTCCTATATCAATCTCATTAGCGAAATAGTCTATTCACAAGTTTTTTTTACAAGTCATACAGTTATGTATCATATCTACTCATAAGTGTAGTCAATCTAATTTGTTGCTGGATTCAACAGGCTGTGTTCCACAATTTTTATTGTGATTCAGACCTGATGACGGCGTCTGACAATAATGAGCTCTTTGGAAAGGCTGTTCTTGAGAAGTTAATGTCTTAATGAAGTCATAGTAGGACAAAAGATTCCTTAAAAAAACAACAGGTTTAAATTAGGCCAGGAAATAGTCAACAACTGGTAAAGGTATCTATATCACCTGGTTTCAGTATAATATAGATTGGAAGAATATGGAAGTCACTTTCTAAATCATTTGCTTGAAGTCTACAGACTGCTGGTTACCCTCATTAACCTTCTTAATACTTCTATTTTGCCTAGCTGCATTGGTTAAATACTGTACCATTGGATTTTGGTGGCGATCAACTTCTCACAAGGGAGAAAGTAATTAAGATTGCCACTTTAAAAAAGGTTCATTGAGAAAGTGGTAGCAGTGTCTTAGTATGGAGAGCATTAGTGGAAACATACTATCTAGGTCCTCAGGCCTAAAATCAGTGTAAAAAGGCTCTTGTAAGAATTAGGAGTGGGGACATAATTTTACAGAACTTTTACTCCTTACTGTGTAGTCTCTCGTTGGCTATAACTACTATTTTGTGGTATAGGGATCAATTATTTCCATATGGGATATTACCCTTCAATCTTGCCTCTTTCTTTCTGTTCCTTCTGTTCCTCATTTGCATAAAACCACTAGGAATGGTCATAAATTTGGAATGGAATATCTTTAATAGTTTTATGATATTCAAAAACATACTTCTATTCTGTACTGGACCAGATATGCTGTAGAATTCCTGATCTGGTATCTGAAGCTGTAAGGTACTGGATAAGAAGAAATCAGCTGAAATGGAATCCCTGCATTTTGAAATTGCTGCTTATTAAGAAACCATATCTTTCGCTATTAACTCTGGTAGTGACTTTGCTCAATTTTGGTTCATATTCTAGATGTTGCATTCCTGGAGCAGGAATCCCTAACAGCATTAACTTATGCCTTAATCACATTTTGGATAGACTAGTGCAATATGTTTTTTTAATTTATATTTGTGAAGAATTTTGCATAAAGATAAATATAAAAAATATGAAAATAAGTTATTAAATGTAATTACTTCCAACCATCTCTTCAAGAGATAATTGTAATCTTATAATTCTTTCTTCCTCTTGGATGCTTTATAAATTCCTTTATTCCTTCACTCGATCTGGATCTTTTTTAATCATCAAATTCATAAATCATCATATTATTTTTTTCTTTTTTCATCAAAACATCCACCTAATATTTCCAGTCTCATTTTTTAAAAAAGTTTTTTGCTTTGATTAGATAAGTCAGCTTTGCCATTTTAGCAATTTCTGTCATTTTCGCAATTCACTTTGCAAATTTCATTCATCTTCAAGCATACAGTAACCTTTGTACACTCAAAAATATGGCAAAAATTGGATTCCAGTCTTACATATGTCTTCTAATGTAAAAAAAAAAAAACCCACACGTGCATTTTTTAGTTTTCTTTCTTTTTTATGTAATTAGGTGCCACACTTCAGAATCAAGGAATCTCAGGGCTGCTCAGTATAATAATTGAAAACAAACAAACAAACAAACAAAAAGACATAGCAGGTTATTGGGCTTTACACAAGAAGGAATCATTATAGAGAGAATTGCCAATGTTTTGAAAATATAGAAAAAAACCTGTTTAAATAATTTGAAAATAAGATGAATTATGTTTTTTATTATTATTTAAAGGATTTCATGAATGGTTAATTTTGATTTCATTTTTGCTAAAGAAAACCCCTATCATACTTCTTTGTATTTTTGTCCTGTATATAATTCCCAACTGTGGACTTTGAATTATATGATCTTAATCAATATAAGGTAAGTGCTGGGATTAATGCTCAGGTCCTTTACAGTATTTTAATTTAACCCATAGAATGGGTTATATGTCTTTTTAAAATCAGTATATCTGCATGATTTAGTTTAAGCTTCAAAATCAATGGAGTGTGATCTCAATACTTCGATTAATTACCACCACCATTTTCTATCAGTGACATTTTACATTATTGAGAAAATGGCCAGAAGAATTTGTTTTTTTTAGAATGAAGTTGCTGTTCAAAATGACCTCAGAATGTCTGGTTAGTAGATGGCAGTGACAGCCACTGCTTGCCCGAAAAGTGAGTCAAATAACGCCTAGAGAGCAGTTGGAGGACGTCCCGGACCGAATCCGACCGAACACAGGTAAGGAGTCACATTAGATCTTACCTTGTGGCGATGAGGGTGGCGAGGACTAATTACTACTCCACCCTCATTGCGTCATCAGATAACCGCCCAGCCTCCCTCTTCAGGGTGACCCGCTCCCTTCTCCAATTGGGGGGGGGATCACCTGGCGGGGAAGGCTGAGGAGTTCGCACAGTATCTGCATGACAAAGTCGCTCGGATCCGAGAGGGTTTGGACTCTGACTGGGTGGCCCCGGGGGAGGTGACAGGAGCAGGTCTTGAGACTGTTATTTGGGAGGAGTTTGACTCTGTGACTCCTGACGACGTGGACAGTGTCCTGGGGAGACTGAATGCAACCACATGTTTGCTGGATCCGTGCCCCTCCTGGCTGGTACTGGCGGCTCGGGAGGGTACACGAGCCTGGCTTCAGGGAATCGTTA
>NW_015386854.1:436687-443530 GCF_001527695.2 Protobothrops mucrosquamatus | reverse complement strand
CTAGCGGGACTGGCCTGAGGGATTTTAAAGGGGGTTTTAATTACTTTTAAATTGGACATATTTAAATATTTCGTTTTAATCAAATTTTAATTAAGTATATGTATATATGTTAGTATTTTATTCAATTGTCAGCCGCCCTGAGTCCGTAAGGAGAAGGGCGGGATATAAATGCAATTAATAAATAAATAAATAAAATAAAATAATATTAATCCCTCCTGAGTTATATCAGCTCTGTATGATCCAATAGCATGTAATGAAACAAAACAGATTAAATTGAATGAATAAATAAATAAAATAAAAGCTAGACCTCCCAATGTGTGTCATTTTGTGTCAGATGGATTATACCCCAAGGTTCTCAAGGAACTGGCAGATGTGATCTCGGAACCACTGAACAATATCTTTCAAAGATCCTGGAGCACTGGGGAACTACTGGAGGATTGGAAAAAAGCTGATATAGTTCCCATCTTCAAAAAAGGAAAAAAAATGGATCCAGGAAATTACAGACCTATCAGCCTGACCTCAATACCTGGGAAGATTCTGGAAAAGATAATCAAACAACGAATCAGCCAACACCTACAGGCAAACAAAGTCATTACCAAAAGCCAAAATGGGCTTGTCAAAAATAGATCATGCCAGACAAATATTATCGCATTCTTTGACTAAGTGACAAAATTAGTGGACCAGAGGAATGCTGTGGATATAATTTATTTGGAATTCAGTAAGACATTTGATAAAGTAGATCACAACCTACTACTTGATAAGATAGAAAAATATGGGTTAGACAGCATCACCACTAGATGGATTCATAGCTGGCTGACCGGCCGTACCCAGCATGTAGTCTTCAATGGAACTGCATCTACATGGAGGGAAGTGAGTAGTGGGGTGCCCCAGAGATCTGTTCTGGGTCCAGTGCTCTTCAACATCTTCATCAATGATTTGGATGAGGGGATAGATGGGAACTCATCAAATTTGCAGGCAACACCAAGCTGGCAGGAATAGCCAACACTCCAGAAGTTAGGCTTAAGATACAGAAGGATCTTGACAGACTTGAACATCGGGCACTATCTAACAAAATGAAAGTCAATGGTGAAAAAAGTAAGGTTCTACATTTGGGCAAGAAAAACCAAATGCACAGGTATAGTTCAGGAGGTACCTTGCTCAATTGTAGTAACTGTGAGAGGGGGCTGCCACAAAGAAGAAGGAGTCAAGCTATTCTCCAAAGCACCTGAAGGCAAGACAAGAAGCAATGGATGGAAACTAACCAAAGATAGATGCAATCTAGAACTAAGGAGAAACTTCCTGACAGTTAGAATAATTAATCAGTGGAACAACCTGCTTCCAGAAGCTGCGAATGCTCCAACGCTGGAAGTCTTTAAGAAGAGATTGGACAGCCATTTGTCTGAAATGGTATAGGGTTTCCTGTCTGGGCAGGGGGTTGGACTAGATGACCTCCAAGGCCCCTTCCAACTTTATTATTATTATTATTATTATTATTATTATTATTATTATTATTATTATTATTATTATTATTATTATTAGACTGTGAAATAGATTGTTCATTATGCTACTGTACTGTGTTGGATTTTTTATTGCTATTTCTTGACTTTGTCTATATTTTTTAACATTTCAGTGTTTAAGAATAACTTTAGGACATTTCTTAGTCCAACCTTCACTTTCTCATTCCTAAGACTGTATATGAAAGGATTCAACATGGGAGTCACTATTGTGTTCAGCACAGTGCCCATTTTGTTAAAATCAAGCACATTTTTTTTGGTTGGGCGGACATAAATAAATATAGAACTCCCGTAATATAGAGTTACCACAGTGATGTGAGATACACAGGTTGAGAAGGCTTTCTGACGACCTTGTGCTGAAGGTATTCTCATTACAGTAATAATAATATACATGTAAGATACAGTGGTTACAAAAAGTGATCCCAAAAGTAATATACAAGAAGTCCCAAAATCAATAATTTCAGCCAGTGATGTGTCACTACAGACCAATTTGAGTAAAGGTGCACTGTCACAGAAGAAGTGATTAACAATATTTGGGCCACAGAATGGTAATCCAGCTGTCACAATGCTGGGAATTAAAATAATCATGAAACCACCAACCCATGACCCCAATAAAAACTGGAAACAAGTCTTATTGTTCATAATCAAAGCATAGCGCAATGGGTAACAAATTGCAAGATAACGGTCAATGGACATGACAGCCAATATAAAAAATTCAGTTGATCCCATCAGAAAATAGAAAAACGATTGGGTAAGACACCCCACAAAGGAGATTGTCTTCTTCCCTGTGATCATATTTATTAGCATTTTAGGTACTACAGTTGACGTGATCATAAGTTCAAGGAATGAGAGGTTACCTAATAAAAAATACATTGGCAACTGAAGATGGTGATTGACCACCACTAATATAATTAATGTGACATTTCCTGTAATAATTAATACATATGCAAAGAAAAAAACAAAGAAGATGACAATCTCAATTGAACGAATGGTGTGAAATCCAAGGAGAATGAATTCAGATACAAGAGTTTTATTGACTAAATTCATACTTTGGTGAATATTGTTATTAACAAATAGTGCAGTAAAATAAGAGACAAAGAGAGGAAAAGAAGGAGTGATGGAGGAGAGAGAAAATAGAACTATTAGTCAGATTCACAATTGACGTATCTGTAAAAATGAAGAATTAAGTAGATTAGTAGACAATAGATGCATCAAGCAAAGTTATTTATAAGATTACATATTCAGATTAATTATATAGTGCTTCTAGTTTCAACCTCATACACTCAGACTATTACTTGAGAAATTATCAGTTTCATTTTCAGGCAACAGGCATAACAATCAATTCATACTGTCTTATATGTTAAACAAAGCAAAGACTTGCCTACAAATGTGTTTTTCAAAGAGGAGAATGAAAAACAGCCATGTAAAGCTAGTCCAGGGTTCAAGAGCCAGGTCAAGGTTGTCAGCAAGTCTGAAGGTCTAAGATTCAAGAGTGAAATGCATAAACAGGGATCACATCTAAGCTAGACATTGTTTTCAGCAAAGAGAACAGAAATAAATAACCAAGTCCCTTATATAGGCTGCAGTCAACTGTCACTCCTTGGAATGTTGCTGCAGTCAACTGTCACTCCTTGGAATGTTGTTGCAACTGTCTCTAACTCTGTTGCTTGGCAAATAACCTAATAGCATTTCTGTTTTACTCTCCTTTCTACTGACCCCTGACAAATTACATCACTGCATTACTTTTTTGAGGAGGTGATGCAATGGGTTGAATAGCAAATTGCAACATTTAACAAATTTAGGGAACCAAAAGAAATGAAAGAAAATAAATATAACTAGTAATTACTGCATTGCTATTGTTGTGGGCACAGTGGGATGGTGAGTGTTTGCTCACACATTCATCAGAGATCCAGTTTAATTAAGGGGCATTCAACTGACAAACTAACTATTGTAGATGGCCATTTCTAGGAAGTCAATCTGGTTTAAAAATGAGAACAATTTTTAAAAAACCTATTTTAGATTTAATAATCATAATCATAAATACTTTGGGAGACATTGTTGATGTTAATACATTTTTTAATCTCTGGCCTGCCCCTCCCCCGCTTTGAATAGTAGTCTTCAAGGCTAAATTTTATACAAATTTTGTAATTCCTTCAGTTTCTTCCATAATAAATAATAGAAAAGAAGCACATCTTATCATGTAACACAGATCCATAGAAGTAGCTGTATAGTCCTTTAGATCCTAAATAAGATAATTCATATAAAATTTACTTTCCAACCAAATTTTGCCTATTTTAAATGTGCATACATTCATGAATGCTGCAGATTTTAGGTATGGAAAATGAAATAGAGAAGATAGAATAACTTAGATATTTTGGATAAAATAAGTAAATGTTGGCTCATTGATTTATAACTCTACAACTTAGAGTCTACTGAAAAGATTCACGTTGTATTTAATGGGAGACCAATGAACATGCTTCATTATTTGCTTTTGTATAAAATTAAATTCCTATGTATTTTTTAAAAAAACCTCTAGGAAATGAGAAAGTTTGTATGGCTGACCCTTATATACTTATATGTACATCAGATACAGAGTATTATCTGACTGACATATTATGTTGTATGTATGTTATAATAATTGATTATGTATATGAAATTATCAAATGGCAATTAAGTTAATAAGCTGATTGACTGGTTTTATCCAAATTGTGATATTGAATGAAGAGATAATATTGGTACAATATATACATTTAATATACACTAAACCTGAACACATATCACTTTTACCCCTAATTTAATTCTTCCTATGTAGACTAATCCTAACCCTATGTGAACCAAAAACCTGTGAAGCTGTCCAGAACAATGGCTGGTATGTGAAATCCTAAATGTTTCTAACTAATAGTTCAAACTGAAAAGATCAAAATTAGTTAGCTGTCTGTAAAGAAACAGTAAGATATAAGAAGGTGAATTAAAACTTTAAAATTAATAAAGAACTTAGAATACTAGATTGTATCAACATAGTGGAAATTATTCATGCTTACCTTCAGTAATACAGCAAGGAAAAGTAATGGAATCAGCACTGAAAATCTTTGATTTTTTAAAACTATATCTTCAAAAATTTTAAGACATCTCAGTGAGATCCCATATTAATGGATCTTAATTCTAAAGATACTGAACAAATGAAAAGTCCATCGATTCTCATTATCTTTAGTTTAAGGTATTTTAAAGAAAGTGCTTATTATTGATATGTATTGAATCTCCTTAGAAAGATAGTTACACTTTAAGCATTCTTGCCAAGTGCTGCATGTAATTAAGGAACAATTTAATACCGCTTCTGCAGTAACATATGCATATGAAGACTTACAAGTGATATTCTTACTGTCTATAAGGTTTTTCAAAAAGAAGCTTCTGCACTTCCTTAAAGTATTGCTGACAGCAAAACAATAATTACTGTTTCTTTCTTGTATGCCTCATGGGCGTTTGCCAAAAATATCAAACTATCCTTTGAGCATTAATTAGGACACTGCTGCCAGGAATTTAGGAGACTAAAAATATGAAAATACTATATGTATTGAATAAATACTCCTGCATAAGGAGACATTTTATTCCAGTAGATGCTTTTTAGCAGTCCAATACAATATGTGTTCTGTGATCAGTCACAATGAACATTCAGACAACTTTGATTTATGCCTAGGTGATGGTCGCTTTTGCCTAAATTGTATGAACACAATATAATTTCACTTCTAAGAAGCTTTTTTTTTTAGTGGATTGCATTGCATTGTATAAATTGTCTAATGATTAAATGGCTTGTCTGTTATACTGATACAAAACACATGTTAACATAGGTTCATATTTCTGAATAAAGAACATTTCTCAATTTTTAAACAAGCAGAGGAATTATTACACTAAATCTAATGACATTTCAGAACTCTAAGAGACATCATAGTGTGACATGTATATAACAGGCTGACACCTTTAAACTTAAGTAGAGTATCAAAATCATTAAAGAAAAAAAAATCCTGTAGTTACTGAATTTTATCCTTAATCTAGGGGAATGAAGATGATAGTGAACAAGGTAAAACTGTAGGCAAAATAGTTTTGAAAGCTTTATTTCAAAGCTTGATTCATATGTTTCAGATCAGGTTTAGAATGAAATTTCAAGTAGGAAAAGTGTTACATTTTCCAAATGAAGAGGTATTTTAAGAAGCTAGAGAGTAAATTGAAACTACATGCAAAATATTTATAATGTGACCAATCATTTTGTCTATCTGATTTTATCCTTTTATTCTTTTAACTAATCTGAAATTTCATAGTATATGAATTCTAAAAGAAGAGTGACCCCATTTTCATTCAAATAGAAGCTAAACAGAAAATCACAAATATCCAGTAAATTTTATATTAAGAATTTTTTTCCAGATGTATTCATCCTTTGACATGATAAAATTATTATGTCGTATTAAGTTTAATTTATTTCAGTTGGCTAACTCTAATTTAACCAAATCTGTTTCCTGAACTAAAAGAAATTGTTCTTTTGATTTTCCCCTTTAGCTTTTTGAGAAATAGTTCTTGGAGAAACAATTATATGTTTGGGGAAAAAGATACCAACCAGGGATGTGTGTGCAAATTTCAAAAATAATGTTTACTTGCCAAAACAACAACATTGTATTTCCTAGCTGGCATCAAAAAAATATCCAACTAGGAAATAAAATTATGAAGCTAAAAAGGATGTTCCTTTTTTCAAAATTCCAGGAATTTCAGATAATTTGGGACACAAGAACAGGGTTGTATTGCTGTCTATTCAGTCTCCAGCTGATAAAGCTGGGAACTGCAGTTATGAAGTACAAATAAGAAGAAAATGTCATTTGACAGTATTTTGTTGTCATTCTGGCTTAATTTGTTTTTTTGCCAAGAAACACAGTTATAGTTTTGCCATCACACTAGAAACTTATTCAAAGATCATGATTAAGGCTTATATTAATTTAGAAAGTTGAGAACAAAAAAACCCCCACATTTTAGAGGGAAATATTTTAAAAACCATATTTAAATATGAAAATTAATTTGGAAGTGATAAGAAACAGAAGTACAAGTGAGCAGACCTCTGACACAGACAGAAACAGATTGATTCATCTGTTTCTTGTCCTCCTCTAATATGAAACTCTACCAGAATAATTATGAAAAATTGTGGAGATCAGTACAAAAAGACTTATCAATGTGGAAAAAACTTCATTTTTCTTTGCTGGGTCGCATTGCGGCCATTAAAATGAACATTTTACCTAAGTTTCTTTTTCTATTCCAGATGATACCTATTTTAAAAAATGAACTTAACCTG
>NW_015386854.1:418919-436191 GCF_001527695.2 Protobothrops mucrosquamatus | reverse complement strand
TTTTCATATGTGGTGGACTTGCAAGGTTATTAAGGCTTTTTGGATAAAATTGTGGTGGAACCTACAGCAAATTTTTAAAAGAAGAATCTTCTTCTTGCCTCAGTTGTTTCTCCTGGGTATTACACAAAGTTTGGATGTAAAAGAAACGAATTTGATGTTGTATTGCTTAACTGCTGCCCGTTTGCTGATAGCTCAAAATCGGAAGAGTAAAGTCTTACTACAATGGAGGACTGGAGATTGAAGGTTTCGCATCTTGCTGAAATGGCAAAAATTTCGGCTTATTTGAAGAATCATTCAAATGAACAATTTTTATCAATATGGAGAAGATGGGTTGTTTATATTCAAAATAAGCATAGAATGGTGGAATATAATCTAGGCTTTTAGATAATTTGTTTCCTTTTTTTACATATTTCACCTACTTATGTAGAATATTATTTTGTGGAGTTAGGGATATTATTAGTAGTTTACTTTTAGTTGAATAGTATCCTGGGATAAGGTTTGGGAAGTCCGGGGGGTGGGGGGTAGGGAATGGGGGTTTTCGTATTGTGATGTATTTGTGATGTGTTTTTTTTTATGATAAAAATAATAAAAATTTAAAATGTGATTCATCTGTTTCTGCCCTTTGTAGTACCCAGTAATCCCTAAACACTTCCAAGATCATTATTATATTAACAGGCAGTGTCATATTAAGCCAGCAGGATAAACATTCAGGAGCTTCTTTAATTTTGGCACTCTTTTGCCAACTGTGATAATCATCAGTCAAACTGAGTCAAAACATCTGATGGCAGCTTTAATCTTACAATGATATTTTACTGCAGGATAGATTAATAATACAGCTTAAAAGGAAAATCATGGTAATGGATCAAATACATCTTTAGCTGTTGAGACACCTATAACAATGCTATGGATCAAAATAAGACAATAATAGCATATTTTACAAATAAACCCTTTCTTGTAATGCACATGATAGATTTTCTTATTAGTTTACAACAAGGATTCCTAAACTTTTTGTCATCACATCTTCCTTTAATGTAATCTTAATGTACACAATTCTCCCAAAATTCTAAAATCCAAAATGAGCACAAATGAACAATGCAAATGATACAATGAAACTTTGGAAAAGGTGGACTTATTAAAACAATTTAAAATGGTAGCCATTTAAAATTATTATATGAGAGTCATGATAATTTAATTAATTAATTTTGTATTAGCCCACCCTTTTTTAAAGACACCCCAGTTTTAAGCCAGTATATCTTGTGTTAATGTTTTTGCCTAGTTAAGTATACATAATATAATTAATGATTTTGTTTTGTCTCTTTTTGATTTTCTTCCAATAGTGTATCAATTGGATATTCATATTTATTATTTTTTGCTAATAATAATATATTATATTTATTTAAATTCATATAATTTTATATAATTTGGAAAACATAATGTGGTTTATGTTTTTTATTAACTCTGTGTTTAGTATGACTTGTCCAATGCATTTATTCCAAAGGCTCTCTTTAATGATTCTTTGACTTCCTTATTTCTAAAGCTATATATTATAGGGTTCAGCAGTGGATTGATAACAGAATAAAATACAGAAATTAGCTTATCATGCTCTGGTGAGTAACTGGATTTTGGCTTCATATATATAAACATCCCTGACCCATAATAGATTATCACCACTGTCAAATGAGAAGAGCATGTTGAAAAGGTTTTCCATCTGCCACTAGTGCTGTGGATCCTCATTATTGCAGCAATAATATAGCCATATGAAATCAGAATCAAG
The DNA here is from genome assembly GCF_001527695.2 of Protobothrops mucrosquamatus. Classification (NCBI taxonomy): domain Eukaryota; kingdom Metazoa; phylum Chordata; class Lepidosauria; order Squamata; family Viperidae; genus Protobothrops; species Protobothrops mucrosquamatus. The sequence goes on along the minus strand of NW_015386854.1, from coordinate 434,417 downwards.
ATAAAGGGCAGCATTAGTGTGCCTAGGCCCCCAACTAACATTAATAATTCATTTAAAGAGGTATCAGTGCAAATCATGTGCAGTAAAACAGGAGCCTCACAGAAAACATGGTTAATGACATATTGGGCACAAAGTGGAGGCAAAGAAAGGTAGAGTGGGACAACAGAAACTAGAAAGCTAACAGTCCAAGAAGCAGCTGAAATTCTAATGCAGGATTGGGTATTCATTATTATGGTGTAACGCAGGGGGTGACACACTGCTAAAAAGCGGTCAAAAGCCATCACAGCAAGTAGGATACATTCTGCTGCTCCCATAAAGAGAGAAATATATGTTTGTGCCATGCACATGTGATAGGATATGATTTTCTTGGTCAATATCATGTTGGACAACATTTTGGGGATCACAGCAGTGGTATAGCAAAGGTTAAGAAATGCCAGATTTTGAAGGAAAAAGTACATGGGAGTCTGCAAATGTGGATCTGTAGCAGCCAGGATAATGATACCAATATTACCAAGCAGGATAAGGAGATAGATGAGGAGGAAGATGGCAAAAAGCACTGGCTCCAATGTGGGGTAATCCGAAAACCCCAAAAGAACAAATTCCCAGACTTCAGTTTGATTCATTTGGTTCACTGTATTCCATTGAATGTAGTTATTGAGGAAACTTGGAAAATAACAAGGAAAAAAAGTCAGCATGAAAAATAAATAATTTGATATGATTGGGGGTGGTGGTGAAAAGCAGAGGTGCTACCATTATGGAACATAACTTAAGACCAAATCATTGATTAATGGAAATATTTTCTTCAGTGCATGGTTATACAAACTGAATGTGTCTTTCAACCCTATAGAGCCATTCAACATACTGATTGTTTGCATTCTAATTTGCAGAAGTGGCATTGAGTTCTATGCTGCAAAGCACAGCACAGATGCCATAATAACAAAGAGAAACAGCAAAGGGAGAAAGAGGCAAAAATGGAAAGAAGAAGAAAGGAAGCTGGAGTATTTGTTTCATTTGTATATGCTTCCCACTACATTGTTAATTCATAACTGACACAGTCCATGAATTTCAGTAAGGGCTACTGATTTAATCTGGATCCAAAACAGTAACTTTGTTCATTTAGATAGATAAAAGCAAAGACTATGTTACCTTAATGTATTTACTTACCTACAGTCTGATCTTGCATTATATTTTCATTTTTTTTTCTTGGCATGTTTACATGGAAATAAGTCTAACTATATTAAGAGGCTTCTCTCTCCACCCCCAAAAAACTGCATGTAGGATTGCAATCTTCTTTCCATGAGATAATAAAACTGTTTTTCCAAACTTATCCATGAACAGCAATTTTTTTTAAAAAAATCCTCTACAATAAAAAAAAAGAAAAACAGTATGCACAATAAAATTGCAATACTCTAATTGATAGTTAATACAGCATCAGCTTAGCTATTTTTCATCTTTTTCCACTTCCCTATACAAATTGCAACTGGCAATTTCTTTTGGTCCTCTTTTTGTTTAATATTACTAAATAGTTACCTCTCCTATTCATAGACCAGACTTTTGGCAAAATTAGAGCAAGAGATTAATAATTCTTTATTTTTTTTATTTAGTCCTTTTATATATTTTTGAACCAAATTGTTCATATACATTTGTCTCTGAGTGTTAAACTATTAAAAATACGTGCCATGGCATAAATCTAATGCATTTTTCTGAAAGCAACTTATGATTAAACATTAGTCGAACTTATATACTATTGTTATGGGGGGAAAGAGCTGCTTCAAATATTTTATGTAGGAGGGATGGGCAACTAATCCTGCTCCAATTGTTGCTGGATTAAAGTTACAGGAAATTTTCTTTAGTTTTATTTACCTTTGTCATTGCTATTAGTTGAAGATAGATAAGAAATGATGAGAACAATGAAGACGTCACTAAAAACTCTTGCATATGAAAACTTTATTATTATAGTAAGAAACTCTCAAGTGTCCAATTAATTTTATCTAAACTCAAAGGAGATTCAGCAAAACTCTCTCTGATTCTCCCTCACCCCTGCTGTCCGAATTCATAGGATTAATAAAATATGGATTAAGAATACCAATGAATTCTAGATTGCTTCTCTTTTAAAATTATTTCAAGGCTTCACTATTCAAAATAAATTCTATGTCTATCAAAGATCCCTTTTGAATAGGTACAGTGGAAGAGCAGAGCATAAAATATAATATGAAAACTATCCAAATGTAGTGCTGCGTTTTGTAGTAAATCAGTTTAAAGCTATATTTTTTGAAAAGCAACATTGCTCACAAAATCCCATAATGCTTCTTTGAATATTGAGGGTTATCAGATGTATAAATAAAGAATATGTCATGGTCAATGCAATAGAAAATATAGTCTCTTAATTGCATTTTGCAACTGTAGGAGGTGATCAGGCTAAGCCCAAGGGTGGAGTCAAATACATCATCATTTTGGAATCTCTATGTCCTCATAAGAAACCTAATTCTCCCCCTCCCCCAAAGTCTGTTGACTCTTATCTGGGATCAATTTACTTTGACCATTAGTGTTATGTCCTGGGCCTCTGATTGACAGAGCAGGTGCAGGAAGCTGCAGTGAGACGGGCAGACCATGTGGCCTGCCCGGGCCAGACAGACTGTCCCCAGCCTATTGAGCATGCGCAGAGCGGGAAAATACGTTGCATTTATTGGCTGACACTGTTCTCTGCAAAAGGTATAAAAGGGATCAGCACCATTTTGTGTTGTTCTGTTAAAGCTAAAATAAAGAAGTATCTGTTGTTACTCCTGCTTCATTTCAATGCCTATCAACACAAAGAACAGAACAATTAGCAGTTCAGATTCTTGTGTATAGCTGGCATGAAATAAATTTGTAATACTTTTGAACTGTATCCTGGTTCCTGACTTCTTGAACCTGACAGTAAATTCTCAAGATCTCCCAAATGTAAATTTACCAAACAAAAGCATGGTTATTTGTACAATAAGTCAGTACAAAAATAAGCAGAAATTATTGACAAATTATAAAGAGAGATAAGGAAACTGATGTTTGGTAAAAATAAGTAAGTACACAGAGCGGCATGGTGGTCTAGTGGTGAAGACTCTCACCTCCCACTTGAAATGTTAAGAGTTCAATCCTAGGTAGCAGCAGATGTTTTTCTCCTAAGGTGCAAAGAAAAACATATCTGTTGTGAACTCTGCAGTGTGTCAAGAAGGGCATCCAGCCAGTAAACACTCAGGTCCATCCAGTCATCCTGACTCTATCCCAAATTAAGGGATTACAAGGTTGTAAAAAGAGAGTGTAAAATAAATCTATATAGTTTTTTTAAAAAAAACATTCAAAAAAGTAATATATTTCTGTCAGAATCAAAGTATTTTAAAAATTCAGCATAGAATCACATATTATAGATGACATATCTGGCATTAATTCATTTAAAAGAAATAAATTTTAATAAAATACATCAATAATGTCACAAAGAATATATACTTATGATGTAAAATAGGTATAGTATGATACATTACATCTGTGTAGTATAAAATCAAGGCAAGATAAATGGGTTAGATTTTTTCACAACGTACAATTCTATGTATTTGGCATTTAATTAGTTGCTTTTTTATCAATTATTACACTTAGAGAAGTAGTTTAGATGCCATGTACTGTATATTTTGAATATTTTAAAAAAACTGCAAAAATGATACTGCACAAGCTTTGTTGTATTGCTTAAACTCATTTTTATTTCAGAAAGCTAGTTAACATGAATAAATGTCATCTCTATTAATGTCCATGAGATTACATCAAGGTAGAAATTGTAGAAATGGACAACATTTGTGAAAGGACTAAATGGAGTTTCAAATAGATCCTTTGAAACAATGAAGTTTTGATTAATGTGATCTGCTGTATAGGAACACCACACAATAAGTTTATGAATCCAAGAAACAACTCTCCTTGAATAAATATTTTAAAGAAACTTCTGTGCATTTATAAGATCCCATTTGCAGATAAAATGGGATTCAAGCAAAATTGAGCCAATGCTGATGTTCTGATCTAAGTGTCAAAATGGACCACCTTATTTCACCTGAATTAAAGAGTTTAGGCATGGACTAAATTTGTGAAATGGTTGTGCAGAGTTTCATAATGGTACCTTACTTTAAAAACATTTTGAAGTAGAAAGCTAAACCAACTTAGCCCACATTGATGCTTTTATAGCAGTGTTGACATGGCAAATTCAGTTTTCTAGACAGGGCTAGAATTAGTCCTAATTTTAGTCATGATTTAGAAAGTTTAGGAAAAGAAAAGGACTTTTCTTTCTTTTAAAAATATGTGATGTAAAGGAGAAAGTCTTCCACGGGGTATATCCCCACTGCCAACTGATAACACTCCCTCATTTGCCACATAAGCAATGGAATCAGATCCCCTCATAATATTAAAATTGTCATTTAAATCATGAATTTCAGAGTAATAAATTGACTTTATTTTATTTTGAAAGACATTTTCTTTAGAACATCTCTCAACACCTCTTTAATCTGCTCATTTCTTAGACTGAAGATAAAAGGGTTCAGGAAGGGTGTCAGGATGCCAGAGAAAATGGCCAAGGCTTTGTTTAGGCTCATACTGTCACTCTGAGATGGTCTCACATAAACAAAAATGGAGATTCCATAGCCCATGGAGACAACGGTGAAATGTGACGCACAAGTACCAAAAGCCTTCTTCCTGCCCTCTGCAGATGGAATCTTGACAATGGTGCTAATTATGTAGATGTAAGATGTAGCAGTGAATGAAAGAGAGCCAAGCAGTAGAATCAAGGATACCAGGAAGTCCACCACCTCAATCATAGTTATATCCTGACAGGCAAGATGCAATAATGGTGCACTGTCACAGAAAAAGTGATTAATAATGTTATTACAGTAAGTTAGCCTGGCTTTTAATACAGTAGATAAGAACACTGAGAAGAAGCCACCAATCCATGATCCAATCACTATCTTAACACAAACTTTCCCACTCATAAGGATGGGATAGCTAAGGGGATAGCAGATGGCCATGTAGCGGTCAAAGGACATAGCAGCAAAAAGAATGAACTCTGTAGAACCCATGAAAAAATAGAAATATGATTGAGTGAAGCAGCCCACAAAGGAAATCGTTTTTCTTTCAGACAGAAGATTGGCCAGCATTTTAGGCATCACAGATGTCGTCATGAATATCTCAATGGCAGATAGATTGCTGAGGAAAAAATACATTGGGATTTGAAGACGATGATCAGTGCAAATCAATGCAATTATGAGTGCATTCCCAAGCACTGTCACTAGATAAATAAGGAGGAAAACCATAAAGAGGATGATTTCCAAACTTGGTTCAAAGTTAAATCCAAGCAAAAATATTTCTCTGACAATGGTCACATTCTGTACTTCCATGGTACAGTTTCTGAAGGAAACAAAGAATGAACATTTTAAAACAGTCCACCATGAAAGCATTCAGAAAGTCTATCAGGATGCCAGAGAAAATAATATTTTTTTTTATGCTCATACTGTCACTATGAATTAGTCATAGTGAATCTATCACAATGTGAAATGTGATAAAGATGGATTCTTAATGAGTTATTATCAATAAGTGTTACATCTTTTTATTTAAAAAAGTTTACAAAATCTGTAGGTTTATGTGAAATGTGTTTATTCCACAGTCACCTGAATTAAAATCTTTGGAGAATAAAAGAATGTGAATATGAATTATTTTTGCAATGATTTGAAGCAATGTTTTATTATTTCCTTATGTTCAGAAATTGGCAGTAATTATTTTCTGGAAGGTTATATATCCAGGAAATCAGTTCAAAATATTAAGCTTTGGCTTCTGCCATATTTCCTAAGTGACAATCTGGTATTCTGACAAAACTGGCAAAATCTGATGGGGATTTGGTTAAAATAATTGCCATAACATTTATTGACACTTTAGACCTTAAAATGGTCTGCCAGGAAAAAAAAACAACCAACAGATTTACTTTTATTATGCAGATAGATTTTTGAGATAGATAGACAGACAGACAGACAGACAGACAGACAGACAGACAGACAGACAGACAGACAGACAGAGAGAGACAGAGGCTTGCCTCCCACTTGGAAAGTTAAGAATTCAATAGGTAGTTGCAGAGGTTTGTCTCCTAGAGTGCAAAGAAAAAATATTTATTGCAACTCTGCATAGGAGAGGGCATCCAATTAGTAAATGCTCAGCTGCATCCATTCATCCTGACTCTACCTCAAATAGAGTCTAGAGGCTCATAAAGGGAGTTTATTAGCAAAAAATTTGGGACTGACAACTATATACATTGGATTTTTGAGTAATGCATTCCTTCCATCTACTTTGATTTTCATTTCTGCAAAATTGGATGGGTTTTCAATTATTTAATCTCATTCCACATTTAGCAAGGGTCAGACCAACAGAAATTAGTAACATTTACAGCTATAGAAATTTGATAAAAAAGGTTAAGAATATTAAACTGCTAAGAATAATGTACATTTAGTCTTACCTGAAATACAGGAAGTTGGAGCAATGTATAGCATGACAAATTCTTTTGTTCATAAACTCTATGCTGTCATCTTTCCCTGGGGATGTTTCTTTTCTAAAGAACTTTAACTCTAGGGTAAATCAACTAAGGAAAAGTAAACAATATATCTTAATTACAATATGCACCACAAATAAGACTAAACAGTGGGGGTTTTTTTTTAAGGTCAGTGAATAACCAAGAACTGGAAATAAGAAAATAAATGCCACAATCAAATACATAATTGTCAACTTTTGAGGAAAGACAGTGATCCATTATGCTGCTAATTTACTCCAAAGCTGATCTTAGAGAGTAGAGTATGGAATCAAAGGCTGCCTTTAGGTTTATGAAGGCAACATTAAAGGTGCCATATGGGATAATATCATATTTCTAATATGCCGGTTCATTATACAGTAGAATGTATTTTTATCTGGTTGTTAGCCGCCCTGAGTCCGCAAGGAGAAGGGCGGGATATAAATATAAGCAATAAATAAATAAATAAATGTCTGGGCTTAAAACTAGTCGGTAAATAGACGTCAACAATACCTATCCCAAGTGTCAAGAAGAATTAGCTTATTGTTTTTATTGGATTTTTACTCTAGATTTATTTATTTATTTATTTATTTATTTATTTATTTATTTATTTATTTATTTATTTATTTATTTATTTATTTATTTATTTATTTATTTATTTATTTATTTATTTATTGGCCACCCATCTTATCATAGGATATTATTCTTGATTGATTGATTGATTTTGATTGTGCTTTACAGCAGCTGTCCCCAGCCTTTCTGGCTCAGAGGACTGGTGGAAGTGGCAATGGTGGCAGCAGGATGGGGGAAGAGGGAATGATTTGATGCATGTGCATGTGCTGCTTCCACAAATGCAGCCTCACACATGCACTCTCCTACCACTTCCATGGCCTGATTCCCAATGTCAGCATATTGCCACCAACAATCTGGATCTTCATTATATAAATCTTGGAAGGATAGAAGGCTGAATTAACCCTGAGCTGGTCAGGATCAAACTCCTGGCTGGGGGCAGAGTTAGATTGCGATATTGCATCCTAACCACTGCACCACCACAACTCCAACTAGATGTTGCTTTTTATTTGTCACAATATTTTGGAGCCTTAAGGATTCTAGTGAAAATCTAAACTAAACTAAACAGAACCTTTTTAGTTGCCTTTTAAACTATTTATTTCTTTGCAGTTAAAAATAATCATGGGCGTTAGAACCCTCAACTTATTGGGAAGCCTTATATACTTGTACTACACGTGGATTGGTAATTTAACCAACTATCCATATTTGTTTCTACCAGTTTTATCGGACAGGAAGCAGGCCCAGGGTAGCATTGGCTGGCAGGCCCAAAAGGAAAGATTTTTATGCCATGGCACCTGTCTTTTGGAACATCATTCCTCTGAGACTAGATTAGCTCCATCCCGTAGGCTTTGAAAACTTGACTTTGTATATAAGCTTATAGCCCTGGATGTGGGTTAGAATCCATCTGATATTTTTGTGAATAATAGGTTAGATGATGTCCAGCTGCTTTGTGTTTCTTTTTTATGTATATTATATATTTGGAGTTTTAAATTTTATTTTATTGTAAGTTGCCTATGGTCACATAAAAGGAGATGGGCAGCTATATAAATGGAATGAAATGAAATGAAATAATGAAAGAAAATGAAATAATTTTAAAGATAATTGTACTTTACTTTTCCATTAAATAATTCTGTGCACAAAGGCTGCTGTAATTAGGACAATCCAATGAAGAAATATTTGAGAAGCTGAAGTCTTTCTCCATCTTAGAAGATCAATATATAATTGTGTATCACTCACCTATTGTCATTATACTCCCTGCTAGGTCTTAAGTTAGTCAGAAGAAAGCAAGAGTTATGCAAGAATTGTCTTCCACTTGTACTGCATCATCAAATTGTAGGAGAGAGCAGTGTTCATGCTGTTATTCTGAGTTGTACAGTTAGTCTATGTACTGAATAGATTTTAGGTTGCTATCTCCAGCACATGGAGTAAGATTGTCTGTTGAGTCATGGTCTCTAGATTTCTAATTCGGAACCTTAACCATTACAACAAATTTCCTTCCTTCCTTCCTTCCTTCCTTCCTTCCTTCCTTCCTTCCTTCCTTCCTTCCTTCCTTCCTTCCTTCCTAAATCTATAAATAAGACCATCAAAGTAATTGATGAAGATATTGAGACTACTGGATCTAAGATGGAGCCTTGTGGTATCCCATTGTTTACTCCTCTGCTTCCAAATCTATTCAAATATATCTTTGATGGATGGATGTAAGAGAATAAAATTTATTTTGAGTAGTGAAAAACTTGAAATTTTTTAAAAAAGATAATAGATATAGAAATAATTGGGACATTTAAGAAGAAAATACATTTACCTATACTATAAGCCTACAAATAAGTTATATGAGGTACTATATTTATAGCAGATTATTTCTTTATTTGTTTTTTTTTAATAAAAAGAATGGTTTTAAGATGACAATATAATCACCAAAATTCACAAAAGCATTCAATAAAATGCAACAACATATTTATTTACCCAAAAAATAACATGGACATGTCCAAATAACATAATATATTTTCTTTATTTTCAACAATTTAAATGGATGTTTATTTGCAAAGAAAATTTCCTGAGACTTTTCATTTTCTTTGACAAAGCAATGGGTCATCTTCCTAAATCCTCCAAATTTATGGGTATCCATGCATTTTCTTCTGTATTCAGTGTAATTGAGGAAACTCATAAGCATGGATTGGAGAACAATAATCTTTTCCATTCTTACTCCCAGAATTTGATATTTAATTTACACTGCTTATCAACTACACCAGTGTGTTTTGTCACTATTGTAACATATATGATCGTTACCCAAAAAAGAACCAATTCCTCCATCTATGTTTCATTATATTTGACTTTACAGAGCTATCTTAAGTTTTCTTTACCTACCTCTTACTTTAATTTACAAATGATACAATTACATGCATAGATCCTTTGCAAAGTTCAGTTCAGTAAAGTTATTATCCAATGGTTAGTTGGATTCTGGAGTAATACATTTTCACTTTTTGTGTTTATGTATGTATTTATGTATTCTATTTATATGGCACCCATCATATGACAATTTTGAGTGGTGTATAAAATGAAAGCAAGAATGGAAATAATTCACATAATAAATCTCACTGCTAAAATAACTAAACATTCCCACTTTGCAGTTCCCAAAAACCTGTTCCATTTACAGGCCCATCTCATAGGACGGTGTTCACATTAACATGTTTAGATTATTTATTTATTTTATTTGCCCCTATCTTAAATACATAACCTTGAGATGTTCACAACACAGCTGTTCCCTGAATGGTATTGCTGGGTAGATACAATATTATTCTTTGCCAAGAACATTCCTGTATTGGCTCAGACTTTGAAACTAAGGCAGCAGCAGATGTGCTTCTGAAATATCCTATTTACCACTTTTGAAGAGCAGAATTAATCTCCCGATAACTACAAACTATTCAGACTGTTCTCAGATGGCAATTGTTCACTTTTTATCAAGAAATGATTATTTATATATTGATTATTTCTAGTACCAATTCAATGCAATGTAAGATTTTTAAGAAATGAATGAAAGTTGAATGGGAAAATCTATAGGAGGAAAAAGAAATGGGAAAAGGTGACATAAAGCCATAAACAAAATATCTGAGGGAAGGAATGCAGTTAGCAGGAAATCTGAAAATTAGAAACTTCTGCAGCAGTTCATCTACTCCTTCTTTTCCTTCATGCATACCCTATAACCATATTGATAGACTTTACCTATTCTTTTGAATCTTAAATCTAAGTCTGTAGGTCCTTAATGTACTGTTCTTACTATTCTCTTGGAATAGTGGAGCCCAGATTTTGCCTACATTTCAGGTTGTGTGCATGTTTCAGGTTTTCCAGATATGTCTGCAGCAAGTGTGAACTAGACTTAAAGGATTTGGAGAACCCACAGTCTCCTTATGAACTGCCTAAAATATTTTTTTTTGGGGGGGGGGTCCTCTTCTTCTTTGGAAAGTGATTCTAGAGAATGGCTGTGTAAGGAGTGAGGTTGGTCCTCTGGGGACTTCATTATGGAGTATCTTAGACTTCAGTTCCTCCCTCTATTCTTTCTTCTAAATCCCTTAACATTTATATGAAATTGCTGGGAGACTCTATCTACTAGTTCAGAGTAAGGCATCATTGGTATAGTTATGGTATCAAGTTCTTCATTTCTACCCTCAACTCATTGGGGATGCAATGGAAGTCATGTGTATGAAGGCTATCAATATTTGCATGGGGAAAAGCAACCTCAGATTCAACCTGCTCTTTCCAGATCTGGCACACCAGGCACACACACAAATGAAAACAGTTCAAAGACTTTATTGTTAGTTTAGCAATTATTTCAGTGGCAGGCAGGGCACACATGCAGATGCACATCCAGTCTTAAGCAGTCCCAAATCCCTTAGAATACCTTTAGGCAAAGTCTCAATAAACAAACTGCTGGCAGCAGGCAGACACATTGTCAGGGCATAGTCTAGTGTTCATAGTTTTGGTAAGTCATAGAACATAGAATAACAGAGTTGGAAGGAAGGTCATCTAGTCCAACTGCCTGTAAGAGGAGGAGAGTCTATCAGCCAGTCCAGATGAAAAGCACAGAATTTCCATGAGCATATATTCATGGTGTAATAGTCAGAGCTTTTGGCAGACAGAGTGGTTGTTCCCAATGAAGGGAGTTAGATTAGCAATTGTTCCTAAATAGAACCCAAGCTGGTGAAGACAATCAAAGCTAGGAATGCCTCTGAAGTGCAAGAAGATGTGCTGAGCATATTCCTTTGCTCTTAAGTGCACATGACACACTTTGGGTCTGGGTAGTCTTTCCAATTCCATATGCTCTAAGAATTGAAGCAATTACTCCTGGTGATTGCCAGGGGGATCAACCTCAGTTAATTGAGTGCTTGGAATTCCCTCAGACTGAGACTGAACTAGATCTCCTGGAGCAGGTTCTTGTCTCAGACTCCTCTGTGTCAGAACTGGTCATAACTCAACCCATACAAAACAGACTGGCTATTAATTCAGAGACTGATTCCAGAATTGTGCCATCTGTGATTCTTGATAGGATTGTGCTCCTTCTGGACTCATGTTATCCACTGAAAGACAAGCAGAAACTATGATCAGGAGATTTTGTTTTTCTCAGGTAATGTGCCAGTTGCAACTGCATTTGGAACATAATGGACTAAAGATGTCAAGAATTAGGGAAGAGTGGTTGAGTGAGGGCCCCCACCTAGTTTAATTCTCTATATCAGGCCCCTTCTCTAGAACAGCTTGCCTGAAGCACATATAGACTCACTTTCACCGCCTTCTGGAAGCTAGTGAAAAACATGGCTCTTCCATAGCCTCTGAGGATTGATCTTTGTTCATTTGTTTGAATGTATAAAGCCACCCCTCTTGCAAAAACTACTCTCTTAAGTATTTTATTTTGTATCTTTATTTTAGCATTTGTTTTTCATAAATTGTCTATAGTCCAGTTCCAGGTGATCAGACATTTTCAGATAAAATACATACAACAAAATAATCTATTTTGGAATAGTCTGAAAAGAAAAAGATGATACACCATAGAAAGAGATATAAAAAAACTTGCATGGGGTAGCTGTGTTTTTTAAAAAGCACATATTAGGGAAATGATCATACAAAACATGGAGATTTAATGTAAAGAGACCTAAAAAGGGAATACATACATCATTCACATGGACACAGACTAAGATTCTATTATAACTGCTTTCCTAGAATGATTATTTAGGTCTTCAATAATAGAACCCAAACAAGCTTCATTTGAAAATTGCTATGCTTCCAAATTCTCAGAATTGTCCCATAGGGGAAAAAAAAATTTCTTAACAGTATATATTAAGCTACAAGTACTTTAGCAAAATTTCATTGTCAAGAGATAAATTAATATATTTCCTTTGGGATCAGTGAGTCAGGGAATATGTGGTCCATTTCTTTTATCTGGAATCAAGATTGCTAGATTTTATTTTTAAGTTTGTTTGACACAACTGGGGATATTGCAAGGACACTGCTTTTTTGTTTTTCATTAATTAGAAAACTAGATTCAAATAGGTTTGGGGAATAACTTGTGAAATGTCAAATAATATAACTAAAAAAATTATAATCTTTCAGTTAATTAGAACAGAGGAAGTTTTGAAAAGTTTTGCTGCTAATGAACTTTTATGCTTTTCATAGCCTTTTGTTCATACATTGAAGCAAATATTTCAATGAAATTAATCATTCTGCAAATTCTTTAAGTCTAAATTTATGATGAGGAAAAAGACCATTATATCATATATCTAATAGTGTGCTCTTATATCCCTCCCAAAATTATATGATCTGGCATATGAAGTGATATGTTATATGAAGTGATATAAAGAAGAATTGATTGGTGGATCAGCCAGCTCCGAGAAACTCAGGACCACAAGCAGTAGTCCAATAGCTTTACCCAGCATGTTGGCTATTAACAAGATTCCAGAGGGGGCAAAGAATTTGGCTGACAAGGTGACCACCAGAGAGATGGCAGAGAAAAAGAGAGGACCTAGCTAGCAAACCCCCTCAATATGTTCAGTAAGTGTGATGTAAGAAAAGCTAAGCAGCCAGCAGAATCCCAGCAAGGAACATTGCAAGATTTTGCTAAGGAAGGGCAAAGGTTAAGCAATAAGCCAAATTTATTCTAGCCAGGGCCAGGATAATTAAAACCAGTGAAAGACAGTCAACCAAGTGTTTAAAGATACTCCATCCAAGCCAGAACAAGTTGAACTAAATAAGTGTCAACCACCACCCCATTGAAATCAGCACCACGTTGGTCCAAGCCAAAAGCAGCCAAGTCAATCAAATATGAGATCAGTAAGAAGAATACTAGTCCAGAGGACTTAATTATTAAGTTTGAGATGTTAATAAAAAAGGGAACCATCAGATATAAGGTTAAGGGGAGGAGAAATTCCAAAATGATGGGCTATGCAGGTTCAGCCTGATGTATCAGTTGTAATCATGATTGCCTGAAATGAGAGTTGTTAGGGAAAATAAAGCGTGGCTACTTCTAGTTTCTTACTCTTAATCTTTGAAAAATATCAAAATCAGCTTAAGTATGCTACAAATACATGGTAGCTTTTAGAAGCTAGCTTAAAAAAACAACCTTGGAATCAAAAACCCAAGAAACCACAAAACTATGAGTTCTAGTCCTATATTAGGCATGAAAACCAGCTGAAAGAATTTGGGCCAGTCACTCTTTCTCAGCCCAAGCCACCACACAGAGTTGATATATATATATATAAAATAACACAAAAGACATACCCATGACTCCTGGGAGGATCCATAATAGAGTACAAAAGTAAAGAACACCAGGAGAAAAAAGAGACTCTAAAAAATATTTAATGGTTAAAACCAACAAGACAATGCATGGCTAAAACCTATAAAATTGTTCCTTAGAAATCTACAAGAATTAAAAACCTAGCTTTCGTTGGCAAACCGCCAACTTCCTCAGGGCTGTAGTTCATACAGGGCGGGAGAAGCTCCCTTATAGCTGGCCGTTACTCTGCATCCAGCACCAAGCCCTAGTCATTGGGCGTGGTCGGTCAATGAGGATTTTACTCTCCTTGCTACAGATGGTTCGGCTCCTGCTCCTACTTTCAGTCCCAGAGTCAGTCCTCCCTTCATGAGCACACTCCTCCACCGGAGATGCTTTTTCCCGCAGGAGTGACCCTGCAACTACTCCCGAATTGGAGAACGGTGGAGGATATAACTGGCTTATGGGATGGAAACACCTTTTATCCCAGGTTGCACAAGTAGGGGGAGGGTGCAGCCGTTCATTTTGTGCTCCAGGGAAAAGGGGATCCTACACCACCCTACGAGCTGCTGCGCAGGAAGTTGAGGATGGGCATACTCCCCGATTGGTTTGGAAAAAGGAAGGGGGTGGAACTCCCTCAGCATACCAATCCCCTGGGAGGCATCCTGTTGAGGGTTTCCATGGTGGTAATCCTGGGGTGCAGTCACCCATGGGCAGACCCGTTGACCTCTTTGACCTTGCTCTACCATGCTTTGAGGAAGCCGACACCCAGTTACGACTCGTACACACCTGGCAGCGCAACTGGGCACGAACAGGGAGCAACTCACGACCCCCTAATTCACCGAGTCGGGACAAACCGGTTAACAACAATGGATTGCAAAATGGAGCACTTTCTCGTGACCAAGATGCCCCACCCGGCAACTACGATGACATAGCCGGTGATGTGGGTTTGTCGATGACTTATGCTGGTACGGGCAAGGCAGCTCTAAACCCTCCCCCTTCACCCACCCCCCTCAGTGCTTCACGGATGCCGGCACGTCGTTGGCAAAGGACAACCCGCTGCGGAACGATGGCATCCCCCGGTAGACGGGGACCTTGGACCCGCTCCACAACACGTGCTGCGCTTGGGGCTGCGAAGGATGGTTGTGGGGCTACTGATGCATCCGGACTACCTGGCTGCGGTGCCCGACTTGCGGTGGATGGGGGGAGAGCAAGAGACGCTTGAGGTGGTTGGGGACCATGAGGCGTCTTCGGGGAATGGACGGTGGTGCGACCCCTCGGCCCCCCCATGTGTGGGGATGCTGAGCGGAGCGGAGTGGAGAAGAGTGGACTATCTGCTTGTAAGCACGATGCACGCCCCATGGGGACTGGCATGGGTGTTTATGACTCCATGGGTCGTCCTGGAGCACAAAACGAACGGCTGCACCCTCCCCCTACTTGTGCAACCTGGGATAAAGGGTGTTTCCATCCCATAAGCCAGTTATATCCTCCACCGTTCTCCAATTCGGGAGTAGTTGCAGGGTCACTCCTGCGGGAAAAAGCATCTCCGGTGGAGGAGTGTGCTCATGAAGGGAGGACTGACTCTGGGACTGAAAGTAGGAGCAGGAGCCGAACCATC
>NW_015386854.1:417248-418291 GCF_001527695.2 Protobothrops mucrosquamatus | reverse complement strand
TCTCTGATTATTCTGTTGTTAAAGTGTTCAGTTTTGGCAATAGTTCTGGTCTTTTTAAAGTCAATTTTATGTCCTGTGGCTTTAAGGTGTTGGACCAGGGAAGAAGTTGGTTCCTCTTTTCTGACTGAGTTCTTGTGTTCTTCAATGCGTGCATTTATTCTTCTGTTGGTTTGTCCGATGTATGTGGTGGGGCAGTCGGACAAACATGGTTGCGGAGGGTGCCTGGGAGGGGTGTGAAGATGAGGAAACAAGAAGGGGGTGTATGCCACGCAGAACCAAGGTGGGCAGGAGAGAAAAGAGAGAACCTCCGCTATGGTACGAGGGCAACAACAAGCAGGAATGGAGTGGAGACGCGGCATGTAAGAGGAAAAGGGATGATCCCCCCTCCCCTCTCCGGACCTGGGATACAATCACATACGGAATATGGGAGGTACTACACGAAAGAATGCCGGCAATTGCTGGCCCCTGAACATGCATAACCTTACAATAACGAAGGGAGCGGCACGGGAGGAAACACAGGCTCGGAGAAGGAGGGGGGTGAATGATGACATGAGCAGTATGCTGGAAGCACGGCAGGATCAGCTGGGGCCTGTTACTCGCTCCAGGAGCCGTAAACTGACATTCGGCAATGATATATAAGACTTCAACTGGCTGTTGCCTTTTAGCCCTGACGATGTCAAACGTTTTGTTGACGAAAGCTAGGTAGATTAAACATTTTATATGTATTCTCTTGGCGGTCTGTATTTATTTTGATATTTTATATATATATATATATATATATATATATATATGTAGGTCTTTAGTTATTCGGGTTTTCTCCCGCGTAGAATTAAAAGTACCTTGGCGACGTTTCGACGAAGTCACATTCGTCATCTTCAGGCTGGTGTCTTCAGCTTCGTGCTTCTAAGAGTGGTGTGTGATCGCAGCTGTTTCTTCCTTTTAACTGCCAGTGGAGCTCCACCCAATCAGAACACAGCCAAGCTCCCACCCAATCAGCTCCAACCCCACTGGCAGTTAAAAGGAAGAAACAGCTGCGATCACAC
>NW_015386854.1:386883-414160 GCF_001527695.2 Protobothrops mucrosquamatus | reverse complement strand
ATATATATATATATATATATATATATATATATATATATATATATATATATATATATATATATATCTTTAAAAATGTGATCCCTAGGTAAATCCTTATTTAAAACTAGTGAGCAAACACGAGCACCAGGGAATATAATAAAATAATTTAATATTAAAATTGCCTAATAAAATGCCTAGCTTTCATCGGCATCTGTCGACATCATCAGGGCTCAAGATGCCGGTCCATGGGAGAATCTCTCTTATAGTTTGACTAGCGTGTGCACACGGCTCCTTGACCTCGTTATTGGGCCGGCCATGACTAAGCACGTTCCAGACGCTGGGTCTTTGGCAGCAACCGCCTCCCTCCTGCGCCTCCCATCCACACAAATAGCATCAGGGAGTTTTTCCTCCTTGGAGCTAAATGTCAATAGAGGATTCCCTTTCACACACGCAGATCCATCTTCCGTTTTTCTTTCTGTATCACCCTCATACCTGTCCCCTTTAGTCCTTTCCAATACCGTTCCACCTTTCCTTGTCCATAGCCGAGTACACGTTGCCCCAACCCGCTTTCCAACGTCTCCCCCACTCTCCGTCCCCTTTTTGATGGTACAGCTTCTTATCCTCCTATCTCCCCCCTTTTTTAGTCCGATGCAATTACCATTGCGAATGCAATGATCAGGGCTAAGGTCCTTCCCCCTTCTCCTTCCCAGCCAACAGTCTGCTTCTCAGCCCCCCCCTATTTTCTTTCTCCGTCTCCTTCCTGATGGCACAGCTTTTTCCCTTCTTATCCCCCCCCCCCCATTCAGGTCCGATGTATTTGCCATTACAGACGCGAAGGTCGGGGGTTGCGATCCTCCCCTTTTTCTCCCGGCCGGTGTCTTCCGCCTGCCTATCACCACGCAGGCCACTCCACTTGCTCCGTTCCCCTTCCCTGTGTGTTCGTGCCGGGGTCCAAAGTCCATGCGGCGAATAGATCGTTGTCTCCAGCTGAGTTGGGGGAGTAGCTCTCTCCTCCTCCTGATGGAATGGGGGGTCCTGGGTTTCAGCCGGAATGGTCTGTTGAATTTGATCGATCCACGGGCTCCTATCAAGCCATGATGGGGAAGGAGGGGAAGTCACCTCCTTCCCCATCATTTCTTTAGCTGACTCATGGAACTGCCTGCCTCTTCCAAGCAGAGAAAGAACAAAGAGGGTGCAAATCCAAATGCAAGGAAAACTGCAACCCTACTTCTCATTTTTGAGTGTTTTCAAACTGTACTAAACTGGAAACTAATCAAGGAGAGAAGCACCCTAGATCTAAGGAGTAATTTCCTAAAGGTGAAAACAATCAACCACTGGAATGCCTTCAAAAGGTGTGGGTGCCCCATTACTGGATGTTTGCAAGTAGAGAGCGGACAGCCACTTGTCTGAAATGTATAGATTCTCCTGCTCATGCAGCGACTTGGATTAGATAACCTCCAATGTCCCTTCCAATTCTGTTAGTCTATGTTCTATGTATATGATTTGTCTATTGTGTCTACTGATAGCTGGTTTATAATAATAATAATGATAAAGTGCCCTAGGCAATTGGGAAGCCCGATATGGCTTGATAGGAGCCCATGGATCAATCAAATTCAACAGACCGTTCCGACTGATCCACATGGCGATTTTGCCCCACACAGCAGGCACTGAGAAAATGGAACAAGAATCATCACTCCACTCACCATAAACAACTTAACCGACATAGACGAACTCAAGAAGATGATAAAGGGTTAAAAGACCACCAAACAGGAGACTTGCATGTCTTCCGACACCTCCTCAATAAACCCCCTGGATGGAAGAACGAAGACGACCATGCCAGAAAGAGGTTGAGGGTGACTGTCTATAACATTCTCAAATCCAATGCTGCTTGCACCATTGAGGAAGAGCAGCCTAGACAGGACTTTGGAGGAATGGAATGCAGAGAATCTGCTTCAAGTGAGGACTATAACTGCCACCAACAGACAGAGCAACATAATTTGGTAAGCACTAGAAACACCAAGACAGATAACAGAGAGAAAGGCACTGAGACAGTTAGCAAAAGAGTCAAAATAAATGATAGAGTCAAACAGGATGCAAACACCATAAAAACGATTGAAATGCAGACCAACCAGACAAGACTGAGGACTTGCTCCAAGAACCGAGCACAAATGCTAACGAACATTATTTAAATCAATCCTTTAACTGGCTTTTAACCCTGAGAATGTTGGGAGCTCCCAACGAAAGCTCAGTTTTCAATTAAAGTATTTTTACTTAAACCCTCCTGGTGATCGTAAATTAATTAGTTATTTCATAATGAATACACCCGGGAGTCATATTTTTACTGATATCATTAACCTATATATATATATATATATATATATATATATATATATATATATATATATATATATATATATATATATATATATATATATATATATATATATATATATATATATATATATATATATATATATATATATATATATATATATATATATATATATATATATATATATATATATATATATATATATATATATATATATATATAACAAAAAACAAAAAAGAAGTAGAAAGTAGAAAACATATCTAACTATAATGGACCACATGGGAATACACTGATAAAAATAAATATTTTTTGTTGCATGTCATCTGTATTGCTCTAATAATGAAAAAGGGGGAAAAAATTTCCATGAGGAATTAATCTGCAGTTTTCTTACTTTTGTGGTATACCAGAATATATAACAAAGAGAATCTTCTCAGCAGAGCTCTAAAATATAAAGGCTATTTAAAGAATCTCTGAAACTCACATTGACTCTTTTCTTAGAGTATTCTTACAAACTTGCTGTGAAAATGGGTTTAACTTTTAATAGAATGCTTGCAGTTCCATTTTCAGAATCTTTCTTGATTATTTTGAAGAAAGTATTGTGCTTACTCCAGGAAAAGGATCTATAATTTCTGACAAAAGAAACCTCAAAGTATTGAAAATGGGAAGGACAAAATCATGTTAAAAATATTCATATTTTCAGGAAGTCAGGTCATGTATTTTTAGAGTGAATCTTTATTTGCTAACGATGATTTTCAATAGATTATTATTATTCAAGCCTATGATAATGTTACTATGCTGCTCTTATAATAGGTAGGTATCAGAGGGTATTTGATTCTAATCCAGGTAAGTTATTTAATACTTGGGATCTTAGATTAATCACAATTGCTGAAATTGGTATTGAATCCAAATTATCTTGATCAATTGGTCTCTATGGATTCATATATGTAGCTAAACATATTTAAAAACTAAATGAATTTCTTCTCAGAGTGTATAATTGTTTTTATAATATTATAAAATATTAAGATAAGCAGCTAATAGATTGAGAAATAAACTGTAAGTAACAATTTCAAGAAAACCTTTTCCAGCTTCAACTTCAATTATGCTTCCTATTGTTCTAGGTAGCCATGAGGAAAGATTTAGAGAGAAGACACATAGAAAGAGGAAATGCAACAAGTATAACAGAATTCATCTTAATTGGATTCCCCAATTCTTGGGAGATAGAGATTCTCCTTTTCCTGTTGTTTTTCCTCCTTTTGGTGGCAACAATGATTGGGAATATGCTAATTATAATTCTGATATCATCAGATTACCGCCTCCAGTCACCAATGTATTTCTTCCTGTATAACTTGTCCATAATTGAAATCCTGATAACCCTAACGGTGGTTCCAAAGATGTTGCAAAACTTCCTATTGGAGCGGAAGAATATTTCCTTCTCTGGATGTTTAATTCAGTCATACTTCTATTTTCTGTTTGGTACCTCTGAATATGTCCTATTGGCAATGATGTCTTATGATCGGTATGTAGCCATATGTTACCCCCTTCATTATACTACCATGATGAATGGGAAGGTCTGTATTTCTCTGGTATTGGCTTCCTGGATGAGTGGCTTCTTTTCCATTCTTACTCCCACTGTGATGAAACTGGGTTTGCCCTATTGTGGGCCCAATGTGATCAATCACTTTTTCTGTGACAGCGCCCCTTTGCTTCACTTAGCTTGTGCTGACATCCGCCTACTGGAGTTTATTGATTTCCTTGTCTCACTTCCTATTATTCTGGGTTCCCTTTTACTGACATTGATCTCTTACATTTACATTCTAAGTACTATCCTGCAAATTGCTTCTGCCACAGGAAGGCAAAAGGCCTTTTCAACTTGTGCTTCTCATTTTACAGTTGTTTCAATTGGCTATGGCACCTCAATCTTCATTTATGTCAGACCTTCTCAAACTAGCTCTATGAATATCAACAAAATTGCCTCTTTGATCACTACTGCTATAACGCCTCTGCTAAACCCCATCATATTCACTTTTAGAAATAAGAAAGTCCAAGAGGTTTTTAGGGACTTTATTAAAAAGCTCACACATATGACAAAACATTTAGGGTGAAAAATCTTTATGCTTTCCCTATTAGTTATAAATTGTGAAAACATATCTCTTTTATATGTATAACAGACTTACAGCTTTGTGAGAAATGGTGTTGAGACAAAACCATCAAATGAGCTCTGCAACTTGAGAAAGGCTATTACTCCTTTGTGTGTTATATTGTATCAACACATTGCTTAATGATGGTACTGAATCCAAACATTTAAAATTTTACTCATTTGCTGATTTTTTTTCCTTTTCTTTATATGTTTGTGCACAAAATCTACATCTAGACAGCTTACCAACAATGAAGCTTTCCATCATTTGTAAAATATAACCTCTGAGGAAATGTAGTTAATGCAGAATATATAATTATTATTTTTTCCTAACTAGAGACATAATAAAAATAAAAATAATATTGCTCTTTACCCTTTTTTGTACTTTACAAATAATTTTTTTTATGTTTTACTGTCTTGGATAGATGGATGGATAGATAGTTAGATAGTTAGATAGATAGATAGATAGATAGATAGATAGATAGATAGATAGATAGATAGATAGATAGATAGATAGATAGATAGATAGATAGATATCTTCCTCCAAGATATTTTCATAACAAATTAAAAAGTAAGCAGAGATAGTATTTATTCAAGTTAAATTATGTGGGTAACACAGCTTAAAATTCATGTAAAAAGATAATCTTTTAATTTTAGTGACACTTATTATTATGTTTTAATATGGCATAAAAACTGAACATATAACAATAAGAAAAATAAAACACGTTAATCAGATTAAAACATTTAAATTGATATTCATTTCAGTAGAAGAAAGTGTTTACAAATGATGCTTGGAGTTCATTTCATTCATCATGATGTTATGATGTACGCCAAGAAAAAAATATTTAATAGTGCTGTAAATAAATTCAAAAGCCAATGACTGACTGTAGATTTGATCAAATGTATATTCCACCATTTTTCTTGTTTTGTGATAAATAGAATGTAACTACTCCCTCTCAAGGAAGACTTTTTGCTAGTTTGTCAAAACAACAACAATCGTCTTTCCTCCTTATCTCCTATGTTATAAAACTAGTATGTAATTATGCCACTGTAATGCGTGGGGATCTATATGTGAAGTAATATGAACAGTATGGAATATTATTGTAAAATATCAGAAAATCTCTATCATGCTGATATGATTTGCTGCAGCCTTTGGTTGGCAGAAAACATTGCCTTTTCCAAAACAGTTAGATCACAGATTTCTTACAGCCATTCTTTGATATCTGGAATAATATTATATTTTCAGTTTCTCAGTATCAATCTTTTAGAAACCCCACCATGTTCAATACAATCATAATTCCTGGTAAATATTCAAATTTCAAAGTTGTGGCATTGTAATAATATGTATGAATAGCCTTGGAAGACAGGGGAAGAGCTGCACACTAGATAATGGTCAAACAAATGGTAGAAGTAATGTGGACATGGCAAACAACCTTCCCTAGTTCCTTGTATTTTGAGACTTGCAAGATTGTTAATGCTTCTGAACTAGGCTATCTTGCAAGGCTGGCATCAATCTTGCAAATTGGAAAGCACATATTTTCCCTTCTCACCTTTACAGTTCTAAATGCAAATGTTGGATGAACTAACTTTAATCTTAGATCTGTTGGTACTATTTTAACATATTTATGGATATGAATCAATTAATGGGGCTTTACTAGAAATTCCATTCTTTAGTCCATGTTTGGAATAACTAAAAAAAATGGCCATTTTAAATATATTTCTGAACTCTTAATAATTATTTTTGTGTTGATTTATGCTTTTTATTATAGCGTGGCTTCATATTTTACATTTTTAATTTACCTGTATGCTAGTCAGAAAGCTTCAGTTTTTCTTTGGAAAGTTCTGAAAAAAGTAAAATACGAGTAGGTCTGGACTAATGTAGCCAAAGAATCCAACTAAACATTTACATTATTTAAATGTGCACTATTCATAGCTACAGTATATTTCTATAGAAAATAGGGTAATTGGTTGTACTTCAATGGAAATAGGGAAGAAAAAAATTTGAACCTAATTTTTGTTTTATATTAATGAAATATTATAGTAAATGATAGAAAGTTGACTAATTTAAATGTACAGTAAACATTGTATTATTATAGAAAGCAAAATAAAAACAAATAAAAATATATACTGTTTTCCTGTAATCTTTTTTCCATTTGCACTTATTCAAATAATGCATTATTCGAACTTGCACTAATTGTGACCTATCTGTATACAAATTTGTAAACATATATAAAGGCATGAGCAAGTAAATTACTTGGTTTTGTGATTATAAGAAGCATACACATGTAAAGATTTAAATGGTACATGAAACAAAATCTATGAATTAATCAAGCTTGCCACCTATTTAATCTAAAATATAAAATTTTAGATAACTGAATAGTCCTATTATTACACAGAACATGAAAAAATAAGTAAAAAACAAACAAAACAAAAGTAAAGCATTGCTGAAGGAGATACTTTCTGAATCTCCTAAGAATGATAGGTTCTATAAGAATTGGTTTAAAAACTGGTATTTATGGAAATATTAATTATAACAATATTGGTTTGGATGCATTTTTTTCTTATATAGAAACATTAGGAAACTAGATGTAAAAATTGGAATGTATGTCACGCTCCAATGGATATACTCAAATATAATTTAAAAAATAGAAAATTCTAATATATATTTATTTATCGATGCATTTATTTTCCTTATGTTTGATCTTCCTATTTCCAAGAAGCCTGCCAGCTACTTCTTTGTTCACTTTTTAAAGCTATTAACAATTCTGATTTTAACTTTAGCTATTTAATATTAATTCAATATGGCAGTGCAGTATTAGAATTAGGATCTTCTCTTTCAAGAAAAAAAATACTTCTTTGAGCTGAGCTCACTTCCTGATAATTACAATGATATCCTCGTGTATAGTAGGCAATGAAAGAGAATTAATTTGTTGTTGTCCTTTTTATGTATGGTAGAGTTAGAGATGATACAGATCTGCTGGTGCTAGACCTGGGTGATATAGCTATAGATCCATCTAATATTAATCAGGTCTGATCTGTTTTTTAGGATCAGTCAAAATTATCTACATTCTCCTATAATTTACATATTTCATATAGATTATGTGCTACTCCTTGTTAGATGCCTTGATTATGATTAGTGGGAAGATGTAATAAGTTATGTTATGAAAGAAAAATAATAAATATTTTAGGTAAATTAACATTAATACAACAGAAAGGATTAAGTCTAGAATCCTATAGAATATCATACTCATTGACTTTTAGATTTTAACAGCAATGAAGAAGCACATTATATTGTATCCTCAAAAGAATTGTCCTAAGAGAACCATTTTACTAAATGATCATTAGGGTAATGTAAACGGAAGAATGGAACTTCTCATGGAACTGGAAGTAACAAGACAGCAACATTAGTTGCAGACCATAAATAAAATCTACTCTGAATGCATTGTTCAATCATTTTATTAGGATTACCCTGAAGCATTCAAGAAGACCTCCAAGGTCCCTTCCAATTCTGTTATTTTGTACTAGTGGACATTAAGGGGAGGCCTAGGCTCCCAGTGATCCTGGATGTTCACTCCTGATCTAATAGAAATAAGTTAGCCGAATGGAGCATTTCATATAACTGAATGAAGAAATTTGTCCATTTTGTGAAGAAATGCAAATTTTATAGTATTCTTCAATGTTATACATATGATTATCACTTGAAAATTTGCTTTCTTAGTAAAAGGAGTTCTAAGAAACCGAAAGACTGATATATGTGAGTAATATATTTCCTTTTAAGGAATTCAAAAAGGCTCTGATACATTCTCATTTGAGAGTTTAAAATATTAATGTTACATTGACTTGTAGAAGAAGAAAACATCTACTGATCCAATAAAGATTATTTTCCAACAATAAGCAGTATGTCCCTCTGTTTTTCAACAAAGTATACTGAATAGAATGTTCACTTGACTGGGGAGATTCTATAAACATTATTAGGAAAAGATGACTAGATTGGACAGTTGGATTTGATTTCTTTGTGGTGCAGCAGGAATATTTAAAGAACTGAAATTATTTGAAAATAATTTGCAATAATTTTTAGACACACTGCATCTTTGACCATTATTCCAGAAGTTATACTTCCAAATATAGATGGGCCAAGGCCCAAGATGAAGAAATAGGTAGTGCCAAGGGGAAAAAAAGAAAATACAATAATTATGATTAATGAAATTATTAAATATTCAGTATGCAGTATTTTCCACTGTTTTCTGTCACTCTGAACAATGTACAGAAATCCAGCAGAAATATTGATAGCATTATGGAAGTTGAACCCAAATATTCAAGGAGGATGTTTGTTCCTCTGATTCCAAGTTGTGCATTTTCATCTTATTAGAAGATGAAGATTTGGATGGCACTTCAGAGAGCAATGTGTCTTGACCCTTATAACCTCTCTTCTCTTTGTTCTCCACAAACCTCAGTTAGAATAAAGTAGACATTTTTAACTCCATTTTTTTGTTTGTTTGGGGACGGAAGAATCAAAACTTTTAATATATCGGTTTGGTTTCTAACTAAGCCATACCTTTATGCTGTCTTACTAATTCTTATGTATTTAAGTTAACTTTCTGGAGTCAACAGTAGCAAACAATTTATGATCATAGATTTTTAAAGGATTTAACTGTGATTTGCTTAACTCAGTGGCTCATAAATTCTAAGCCTTTTTTCAAGCATTCCTCCACTTCTTTTAACTTAACATACTTTCTATGTATTTACATAATTGTCTTCTCTTTCCAAATGTTTAATATTATTCTTTATGAAAAATAAATAGCAAAAATATAATGACATTATTTTCCACAATATATATTTTTTAATCTGACAACAAAATGAGAATCTGTGGCTGTCATCTTGATTGGTTTTTCTCTGTCTTCTTTACTTTTTAATATATTACTAATTTAATGCATATTTCTATTATTTTTGTCAGGAATTTCCAAAACATGATGGAGAATCATACACTCATTGTCAGTTTTCAGCTACTAGATTTTCCTGAACTACATCAACTTGAACATCTGATTGGCTTCATTCTTCTCGCATCATATATGATTACTTTAGCTGGAAATATCATGATTATCATCCTGGTTATTCATGATCCCCAACTACACATCCCCATGTACTTTTTCTTAGGTAATCTTTCTTGCTTAGAAATTCTAATCACAACCTCCATTATTCCCAAGGTACTGGTGAGTCTTTTGCTGGGCAACAAATCTATTTCATACCCAGGGTGTCTTTCGCAGTGCTATTTTTTCTTCTTCCTGGGAAGCAGTGATTTTGTCCTTTTAGCAGTCATGTCATATGATCGGTATGTGGCCATTTGCAATCCTTTGCAATACCCAGTGATCATGAGACATGAGTTCTGCCTATGGCTAGTTATTAGCTGTTATGCAACAGGTTTTTTGGGAACCATTCTCCCTACCATCCTAGTTACAAATTTGCCTTTCTGTGACAGAAATCAGATTGATCACTTTTTCTGTGATAGCTTGGCCTTGATGAAACTGGCCTGTACTGACACTAATCTTGTGGAGTTAATAAGTTTTTTCTCATCCTCTGTGATTGTGGTAGGGTCTTTCATTAGCACCATTATATCCTATGTTTATATAATCACAGTTATTGTCCAGATTCCATCTTCCTCCGGAAGACAAAAGGCATTCTCTACTTGTTCATCCCACTTAACTGTGGTTAGTCTTGGATATAGCAGTTGCATTTTCATGTATGTAAGGCCTTCAGGCAGCAATCCATCAACAAATAAAATTGTTTCTCTAATCAATACAGTATTGACTCCTTTGTTGAGCCCATTCATATTCAGTTTGAGAAATAAACAAATGAAAGAGGCTGCAAAAATAATTTTCATAAAGCATGCAGTCTACTGAAGTTAATTCACATTCTCTCAATGGAGAACTTCTGGAAATTGTAAGTTGTAAGTTGCTGTGCGATCAAGTTAACATGATCAAGTTCAAGTTCAATATTTGTGTAGACATGGAAAAGAAATGAACAACCTCTCCTTTCTTCATGTTATACTAGCAGTTGATGAAAGAATTGATATTCCTACCTATAGTATAATCTGCACCTCAGAATTGCACCTTAAAAGAAAACTATGGATGAATATCAAGGGGAAAAAAATCCTGGCAGGATTCTTTTTTCTGCAATATAATTAAAAGTGATTGATAACCAAACATTATTTTTGTTAGATAAGGAAAATTAGTGGATTCCTATCATTTTGTATTTAAAAGAATCAATTGTTAATAAAGATTGGTATTTAATATTAAGATCAGATAGCTATGCACAAATATTTAGTTTGCACTATTTTTTTAAAAAAAATATTCTTTTTTTTTACGATTTTGTGCCAGTGCATTCCAGTCTACATATGTGTTTCTGATGTGAGAAAGTGAACTAAGTGTCTCTACTATACATTTAATAGACCGAAAAAATGACATAGTTTCTGAAAAGCAAAGCAAATGTATCTCTTGAAAATTGACTTCATGTTCTTATTTTATTTAATTTCATTTTTTGGATGATCAAAAGTTATGAAAATGCTTGGACAATTATTAAAGTAATGAAAACATTCTGGATTTTTTTGCTGTTGCTGCTTTAGTAAAGATAATAAAGTTGCTAACTTCAGGCTTTTCCTCACCACTGAATTTTATTCATAATGCTATTCACTAATCCTTAGATAGCAGAAAACAAAATGAAATTTCCTGATCGTCTTTCTCCATCAACTATCTCTATTCATGTTCTGAAACCCTTGCTTTCTTTCATGGGGATATAGTAAAGGAAAATTGTTGCCAATGAATGTTTATTCCATAGTTAACTTGTTGAAAAGTAAAAAAAAAAACATTAATGAAAATGAAGAGATAGCTCAGAGCACAGTTATAAGAACCTAGATTTTTTATACTCATCTATTGCCAACTTGTGAATGACAAAGACAAAACTATGATCTAGGATATTAAATATGAAGGCACGAAAAAGAGGATATCCAATTCAAATGTGGTTGTTTATGTCAGTATTTCCTTCTGTTCTCCAGAAGATTTAAAAAAAAACTCATAAATAATTAGATATCTGATGAATGGCATGATCAGGTTTAGAGACAACAAGATGATAGTGATAACTGACAAAAAATAACCATGCATGCATGTATACTTTGCATGTGACCTAATAATATTGTCCATAATAGGCTGTTCACAAGTATAATGGATTTCCTTTTCCTATGCTAGGGAATAGAATCACTAAATTTACATTGATTATTCTGCTGAAAACACTTTCTAAATGCTGTAGCACTAATACCATTCCTACTAAGCCTCTGCTTGAAAATACATTTATTTTAGATGAAATGAAAATGATGGGCAGATCATTTAAGTTACTAGTAATAGAAGGCTGTTGCTATATTACTTATGTGTCTCTATTCTTGCACAAATAATTAAGACAGATGTACAGAAATAAAATGCATGTCCTTTTAACCATAAAAAATGTGTATTAATTTAAATGATGAAAAACCTTTTTAAACCAAAAAGGCATTAATAGAATTGGAATAAAAACACAGTGGAACTTTTAATTTTTTAATTTAAATTTGTTTCCTCAATTCTCCTATTATATCCATTGTATAGTTCAATAGATTTGCTATAGTTACTTTATAAGCAACAAAATCCATTAAACATTCAAAGATATAATAAAAGTATGCATGTATAGCTATATGCCTAATTTTGTTTAGCAACATATTCTGATTTATTTACATATAAACACTGAAGTTTTACCCAATTTATTCTAACACTAGCTGAATTCTTGCACCTTATTCTGTATATAAGAATAAAAGTTGCACCCTTTCCTAGATGCAGTCAGTTATAATGCTTTGTTATATAATAGCTATAAAATAAACGAGTTAAGTTAATTAACTTTCAATTAAAAGTTCAACACCTCAGGTGGAGACCAAAGTTTCTTCCTAGGAACCTTTGACTAGAAGATCATGTACTGATTTTGAAATTTTGCTTACTTTAACCATGCAGCTTGGTAATCTGCCCTCATAACTAGAATCATGTAGCTTCATGTTTAGTGGTTCAGAGTTACTTAAAAAAAATCAATAAATGACATACATGGAATTTGATTAGTACCAAATGCTATGTAAAACTATATATCTGCAGCTATCTATATATTAGTTGGATTTCAGTGACAATATAAATTACCCTGATAAATAATTTTTGTGTTGCTTTGACCTCCCTTTGCCAATATGAAGCAGAAACTTTATCATATCCTTCAGAGTTCAATTATGGCATTTCTTTTCCATTTTTTTTATCAATTTACCCTGATGCTATCTTTGAACCCAGGAAATGTCTAGTTTCCAGCATATCTCCATAGAAATAATATTACATAATCATATAACCAAGGGTCCATTTTAATCTCATTTTGAAAGCTTGTGACTGGAACTTCCTAAGAAGTTTAAACAAAATAAAGACAATTGAAAGTGATACAATATACTTACTCCATGCAAATATAATTCTGAAGATTATTCTATACTTCATAATAAGAAAAGTTCATTGAAGCTTATAATATGGAATTCATGGTTACAGGTAGGCAGATTATAGGTAGGCCTCAATTTACGACCACAATTCAGCCCCAAATTGCTATTGCTAAGTGAAACAGTTGTTATGTGAATTTTGTCACATTTTATGACCTTTCTTGCTTGCCATAGTTGTTAAGTGAATCAGTGCAGCTGATAAGTTAGTAACATGGTTGTTAAGGGAATCTGGCTTCCCCTTTGACTTTGCTTATAAGGAAGTCACAAATGGTGATCACATGTCTCTTGGACACTGCAACCGTCACAAATATAAATCCGTTGCCAAGCCTCTGAATTTTGATCACATGACCTCGCAATGGTCATAAGTGTGAAAAAGGATCATATTTTTCCAGTGCCTTTATAACTTTGAATGGTCACTAAATGAATTGTTGTAAATTGAGAACTACCTGTGCACATTACATCAAAGACAATCCTCCATTATTTAGATGAGAAGGAGCAGACAAGACAATAATATTTTATCTATAGTTAGGAACATAATAAAGATCATTCCATCA
The DNA here is from genome assembly GCF_001527695.2 of Protobothrops mucrosquamatus. Classification (NCBI taxonomy): domain Eukaryota; kingdom Metazoa; phylum Chordata; class Lepidosauria; order Squamata; family Viperidae; genus Protobothrops; species Protobothrops mucrosquamatus. The sequence continues at coordinate 400,628 of NW_015386854.1, read as the reverse complement.
GACTCATGTTACAATTGTATATTTGAACATATCTGATTTGATTTTGAAATTTAGTTTGAAAATGTTGCTATAGCAACTACATATGCCAGTACATTAGAAATTATACATATAGTAAGCTTATGATATTTCAGTTTACTGATTTTTGAAACAAATGCAATGTAAAAATAACAGTAAATTAAAATCTACAACCACATTTCATTGCTTTACAAGCAACATTGGGCATGCATCTTCTCAATTAGTTTCTGAAAGGCTCCTCTGAAATCATTATTCTTCAGACTGTAAATTACAGGATTCAGAAGGGGTGTTATGACAGTGTAGAAAATAGATATCACCTTATTCAGCTCTGAGGAAAAGTTAATATTGGGGCGAACGTACATTGAGATCATAGTGCCAAAATATATTATCACCACAGCCAAGTGGGAGCCACAGGTGGAATAGGCCTTTTTCCTTCCAGAAGCAGAGGGGATTTTTAGAATAGTAAAGATGATGAAGGCATAAGACACCAAGGTAAGCAGGAAACATGTAAAAAGGACCAACAAAGAGAGCACAAATATAGTAATCTCAGTGACTGAAGTATCAGAACAAGAGAGCTTCAACAAAGGTGGGATATCACAAAAGAAATGATTGATTTGGTTGGATCTGCAGAAAGATAATTTGGAGATCAACAAAGATGGTAACAGTCCTGTGATGAGACCAATCACCCAAGACCCAATTGCCAGTCGACTACAGGACTGACTGTTCATGGTTACTGTGTAATGCAATGGATCACAGATGGCCAGGAATCTGTCGTATGCCATCACAGATAAAAGAAAGCATTCTGTTGCTCCCAGGAAGACAAAAAAGTAGAGCTGAGTTATGCATCCATTGTAAGAGATGGTGTTGGTCTCCCAGAGAAGACTGCGGAGCATTTTAGGCACAATTGTGCTGGTATACCAAATCTCTAGGAAAGAAAGGTTTTGGAGAAAAGCATACATAGGAGAGTGGAGACATGGCTCCAATTTAACCACTGCAATGATAATCACATTCCCTGTGACAGTTAATATATAGATAAATAAGAATAGAGCAAAAAGGGTGATCTCCCACTTTGAAAAGATCTGAAACCCTAGAAGCTGGAATTCAGATATGGTGCTGCGATTCTCCATCTGCTGCAATGTTCTTAGGTTCTCCTGCAGGTGTAACTCAATTGTAATAGATTACTTCTATGGAGAGTGAGGAGACCTATGTCTAATAGCATCTCCATGTTACCATTCTTTATTTCTCAAATTTAAGAAACACCATGAGATGATCAATGCTTATCATGACCTGAAATATTAAAAACAAGAAGCAAATATTCCTTGCTTGTCTCCAAGAGAAATGATAGGGAAATCCACAATGCTCTTGTCAATTTCACCCTTATTTCTTTGTCTAGGCTAAGGGGAAATTTCAAATGTTTCCCTTAAAATGCCTGAAACTCAGGAACAAGAGGCAATTGCTTGCTGAAATAGGAGAGTGGAGCATCACAAATCAAACCAAAGCTTCTTTGTTGATTTAGTTATTGTACAACTGGACCTTAATTGTGATCAAAAAGTGCTGACAGTGTTCGAACCCAAAAATTCCAATCTGTTTTCAAAAGTCTAGTGCAGAATTCTAGTGTGAATATACTGAAAGAGACAGACAGAGAGAGAGAAATAATGATAGCAACTGTAAATAAAATTATAGGTTTTAAAAATAACAATGATGAATGAAGTTATTATCCTTATACTTGTACCAGAGCAAATACCATTAAGTTCTTTGTTTGTGTTTGTTTATTTTTTGAAATGAAATTATTAAATGAATTGTTATTGTTCTCTAGGTTTTAGAAAATTTAATACTGTTTGCAACAGTGGCCAACTATAATATATCTAGGGAGTTTACAAATAGAATAGATAGCTCTGATAACGTTTTTCTTTTCTCCAATACCTGCTTTTCAGATATGGAATATCTTTGAATTTGGATAGTCCATTTAGCTCTCATACATAGTCCATGAATTCATTTAAACCTTCCTTGAAATGATCTATTTTAACAACCATTGCCTATTCTGAGATATATTACTGAATATTGTTTCTGTGCTATGTACTATGGAATTCAATGTCCTAACTGACAACTTGGATAAGGACATCAATGCTTATTCAATCCATAAGTAGGATAATAATCTGATTAAATCAAAATAAAATAATAAAATATCTAGACAGTCTAAGCATTGATGGAAACCAGGTTGATATTCAATACAAATAAATATAATTTTTATATTTAAATAGAATACAAGAATTAGAAATGATATTAGTTATTCACAGAATTATCTATGAGCAGCTTGCACATTATGTTTAATACATTGTATGAAATTACATTTTTGATAAATTGAAATTGGGATAGTTATTTTGGTGAGAGGTTGTTTTATTCCATCTATGATGTGGTTATTAAAATTTTTCATGGACCTCAATACAGAATTAAAATAATTATTTTATTAGTTTTATATGAATAGATCGTGATTATACCTGGGAAATCCTAGAATAAACTTCCCTTCAGTGTGTGCTGTGATCAGGATCATAAGCTTATCTATAAATATCCAAATAAAAATAAGCAGCAACAGTTAATCAACAACAAATTAAACTGAAACTTTAGTTGATAGATCCAAATATTATTTAAGAACTGATAAATTAAATAAGTAGTGTTTCATTTAAAAGGACAGAGAAAATAATAAAGCTATAATCAACTTGTTTCATTTCATTTCAAAGGCCAATAAGAAATTGCAACTCATTTGAAAACAGTACCTTTCATTTAAACATTCGGAGCTATAAAGAAAATGAGGTGGGGCTTCCTCAGGATCCTATGTTTCTGATTAAAGAAACACAGGCACCATGATTATCAAGCCTTGGACATCACCCCAGAGAGGGAACTCTTTAAGGGACCAGAGGAAAAAAAAAATCACGACTCATCTGTTGGGTGTTAATAAAGAAGATCCTGTATCCCAAAACATGCAAGAAAGGAAAAGTTTTGAAGAAAAATATTGACATTAGAGATAGTAGAAAGTAGAGCTGTTCTTTATCAATGATTTGGAGCAGGGGATAGATGAGGAACTCATCAAATTTGCAGACGACACCAAGCTGGCAGGAATAGCCAACACTCCAGAAGACAGGCTTAGGATACAGGACGACCTGGACAGACTTGAACACTGGGTGCTATCTAACAAAATGAAATTCAATGGTGAAAAAAGCAAGGTTCTACATTTAGGCAAGAAAAACCAAATGTACAGGTACAGTATAGGTGGCACCTTGTTCAATAGTAGTAACTGTGAGAGGGACCTTGGAGTCCTAGTGGACAATCACTTAAATATGAGTCAGCAGTGTGCTGCAGCTGCCAAAAAGGCCAACATAGTGCTAGGCTGCATTAACAGAGGGATAGAATCAAGATCACATGAAGTGTTAATACCACTTTACAATGCCTTGGTAAGGCCACACTTGGAATACTGCATCCAGTTTTGGTCACCGTGATGTAAAAAAGATATTGAGGGTCTAGAAAGAGTACAGAGAAGAGCAACAAAGATGAGTAGGGGACTGGAGGCTAAAGCATATAAGGAACAGTTGCTGGAATTGGGTATGTCTATTTTAATGAAGAGAGGGACAAGGGGAGACATGATAGCAGTGTTCCAATATCTCAGGGGCTGCCACAAAGAAGAGGGAGTGAAGCTATTCTCCAAAGCGCCTGAAGGCAGGACAAGAAGCAACAGATGTAAACTAATCAAGGAGAGAAGCAACCTAGAACTAAGGAGAAACTTCCTGACAGTTAGAACAATTAACCAGTGGAACAACCTGCCTCCAGAAGCGGTGAATGCTCCAACACTGGAAGTTTTTAAGAAGAGACTGGACAGCCATTTGTCTGAAATGGTATAGGGTTTCCTGCCTGAGCAGGTGGTTGGACTAGATGACCTCCAAGGTCCCTTCCAATATTATTATTATTATTATTATTATTATTATTATTATTATTATTATTATTATTATTATTATTATTATTATTATTATTATTATTATTATTGAATAGAGAATATTAGGCTCAAAGTAATTTCATCACCATTTGCTTCAGGAAATAAAATTAAGTACAATTGGTATGTCTCTATATACCTTGAAGCACACACATACACACACACACACACACACACACACAAAGATAGATAGATAGATAGATAGATAGATAGATAGATAGATAGATAGATAGATAGATAGATAGATAGATAGACAGACAGACAGACAGACAGATGATAGAGGGAGGGAGGGAGGGAGAGGGAGAGGAATATTTGGCAGAGACTCTGAGGTACTTTCAAATTAATTATAGTTTTCCAAATTAATTATAGTTATAGTTTTACAAATTAAGGACATGGGTAGAAACTTATTTCAGGCAATCTGAAAGTTTTCTAGACTAAAACTCTAAAATGTATTGTTGCCTAAAGTTGCCTTTCTATATATATATATTTTCTATACAATTGAAAAAGTGGACAGGGTCCTTGTGTCTATTAGCTTGCCCATCTGTGTTTTTGATTCATGTCCGTCCTGGTTGGTTAAAGCCACTTGGGAAGTGGCATGTGGTTGGGTTCAAGCAGTGGTTAACAACACTTTGCAAGAAAGGATGGTATTGCCTGCCTTAAAATAGGTGGTAGTGTACTCTCTTTTCAAAAAGCCATCCTTGGACTAGCCATGTTAGACAAATTTCATCCAGTCTCCAACCTTTCCTTTTGGGGGGAGTTTGTTGAGAAGGTGATTGACACACAGCTTTAGGGACCTTGGATTAAGCAGGTTAAATGGACTCTTTTCAGATTGGATTCTGACTGGGGTATAGCACTGATACAGGATTGATTGCATTTGCTGATTACTTTCAGAAGTCCCAGGACAAGGGTGGTGCAACTGTACTGATTCTCTCTGCTGCTTTCAGTATAATTGACCACAGCATTCAACTTCAAAGATTAGAAATGAGAGGCACTGTTTTGTGGTGGTTCTCCTTTCTTTGTAGCCAGTTCCAGGCAATGTTGGTGGGCAAGGAGAGGTCCTTTGAAAGGGGTCCAGACAATCCATCTCCTATAGGATCCTCTGGAGATGCACCTTGACCACCTCTCAGCCACTTTCTGTAAAAAGGGGAGGTAGCAGAATGGACAAACAGTATCCATAATAGTGGAATCCAGTGCCAGCCTCTTGAAGTGAGACTGCTCCAGTTTTCCTTGAATGGCATTAGGAATACTCTTCTTTCAAGGATGTATTAACTATATACTAGAACTTATTTACATATCACATCTAACAATTCTAGAGGCTTAGAGCTCATTCTTAGCTATATTTAACTTGCTTGTTTTTTTTTTACTTTTACTTGATGAATAAGGAAAGTGGGCAGGAGGGAAATCTTTATACAGTTGTAGAAAAACCTCAAGATTATTTAGGTTAACACTGGCTTATCAATAAAGTTCTCAGAACCGCCTTTCCATCTCAGAGTTATGCACATACAGTCAATATCAAGTCCTGAAGTCTCACTATCATGTAAGCCACAGGTGTCAAGCTTGCGACATCACGTGATGTGTCATGATGTATCGTGACTTTTTTCCCATTGCTGGCAATGGGGTGGGCATGATTTTAGTGTGACACATCCGGCCCATGGGCTGGCAGTTTGACACCCCTGATGTAAGCAGATTTGGGCCAGATTTTAATAAGAACCCCTAATATGGAGCTTGGAGCTTTAGCACAAGCTTGAACACTCAGCGCTCTGCAAAATGGTCAGCTCCCAACAGAATAGCAGAGTTGGGAGGGACCTTGAAGATCTTGTACTCAGCCTTCTGCTCAAGCAAGAGACCCTATACCATTTCAGACAAATGTTGTCCAATTTCTTCTTAAAATCCTCCAGTGATGGTCCACCCACAAATACTGTAGGCAACCCTTCCCACTATATTGCTGTTTATACATGTCAACTAAAATTATTAGTAAAGTTTAGCTACTGGTGTGTTCATTGTCTTAGATCCTCAAAGAATCAATTGTTTAGTATCTGTCCACTGCCTGACACTTGGCAAAACAGGATTATGGAGCATCTACAGTGCACAAACTAAGAAAAGTCTCAGCCAAAGGACTTGAAAGCAAATGGTCCATCATCATTCCCAATAGATGCAAAGTAATATTTTACCTTTGAATGCAAAGTACTACACAGCCATGGTACACATTTGAATTAAATAGAAGGGGTGAATAAAATAATGTGTCTACATCCCTGAATGCTACCTAATGTTATTACTAACAAGTCTTCATTATATTGATGACAGGAGTTGTTGTGTTTGCAGAATATGGTCAAATAAGTCAAAATTGCAGCCATGAAGGGTGAGCTAAGTTCCACATGTTCTTTTTTTAGCTGATTTCAATGCACATAAAACTGAGTGGAGGTTTAGTTGCACTTGCTACCATCTTCATTTTTTTTACCATATTCTGTGGACACTCCTGGAAAGAAAGAAAAATTGTAATGTTTAGAAGTGACCTTGCATCTAAGAATTTTAAGCTCAGACAAATAAAACAACTTCTGGATGGAAGCCTCTGAATGATGAATCTTAATATATAAATAGAGGGAAAATGTAATAGTAGATCCAATAAGATCAAAGTTCTTAATTGGCCAATATTGTACAATAAAAAAAATGATGAAACATCCATTGTCCATGTCAAGATTGTGAGTACCTATTGTTGATTTTTGGTTGTCATCATTTATATCCCCAACATTTTTCACATATTTCCACCCACTTCTTAAAATAGATGCCAGTAATGAAACTAATGGACATGAACTGCTGTGTATTTATTAATTCATTTCATATTTTAAATAATTTAAAAATTATAATAGAAACAGAATATCCAGAAGAGGGCAGCAAACAATGAAAAAATGGTTTTGGAAAATATAGCAGCCTGTAGGCCATCACAACTTCTCAGTGGGTTTTATATTGACCCAGCCATTCAGTTAATAATCTGTTCAGGAAATGAATCTAAAGTAAGATATCTTCATGAATATCTTGAATAATGTTTATCAAATGCAACAATGATTTCTGGAAGCTTCTGGAAGCCCTATAAGTCTGAAAATCAATCAATCAATATGATTTTTTTCCTAAATGACAGAGGTGTATTCTGTTGCAACTGCTTAGCAGCTCAGAAAATAAGAATGTTTTGGAAAATGCACAATCTGTTCTTTGAGTTTTTATCCTAAAGACTTATGGTGTATATTATTTTAAATTAACTACAATTCTTTTTGGTCCATATTATCATCATATCACACCTTGTTGCTTAGATGAGCTGACATATTTCAAGCTTGGCTGCCATAGGAATCTACTTCACAATTTCTCTTTCTTCCTTTTCTTAGTTCTTTACACAATGCATGGTGTTATTCTGAGAAATCCCAGTTGCCATAGTCTGTCTATACACACACATGCTTGTGCGAGCACTTGGTGTGTGCGCACATACGCACACACACACACACACACACACACACACACACACACACCATTTGCTTGAAATAAGAATCAATAATTGGCTATCAATTGCCATGTGCTGGGTGTTTCTGATAAGAACTCTTGCCTTTTTGTTCTGATATTATAAATTCCTTCATGTGGATTTTAATAGTCAATAAGACAGAATAAAAAAAAAGATTTGGGAAAAAAGGACATAAAGTTTTTTTTTTAAGTAGGAGGTACAGATAATTTTCAGATTTCATAAAAATGTCTTTTTCCTTCTGCTCACAAATTCTGCATGTACAGTATATTGCCTTAATAGCTAATATGTTAGTGCAAATTCAGTTGAATTTATTCAGTTCAATTTGTCCAGTATTGTTTGATTCAATGTTTCAGTTCTGAGGAAAATATAATCTAGATTTCCCAGAAGAAGAAAATAAGGAAGGTAGGGAGGCAGGCACCTAGATATCCTCAAAAATCTTTTAAAAGGATCTATTTGGAGAAATAATCAAAGTGTTCTACGGATTGAAAAACTTTTAATACATGGACTGTTGCAGAAATACAAAAAAATATGTATTTATGGGAAAACAACTTTAAGATTGTAACATGGTCAAATGTGTTGGGGATATTTTTGTTTTTAGATGTTTATTTGTACTCTTATTTAACTCTTTTCTGATTATTTATTTTCCAGTAATGTTTTCACCTAATTATATATTTTGTTTTTTATCTAGACAGACGAAAACAATCAATAAAAGTAATACAATGAATATCAGTAACAAAACTGCTCCATCGGAATTTATTCTCCTTGCATTTTCAGACCTTTTTGAATGGAATTTCTTCCTCTCTGGATTCATGATCTTCACTTACTTCTTCACAGTGATGGGAAATGCTCTGATCGTCTTTCTTGTCTTCTCTGAATCAAATCTCCAAACCCCTATGTACTTCTTCCTCATCAATCTTTCTGTCCTGGACATTTGCCTGAACACAACCACCATTCCTCAGTTGATAGTGAACTTGCTCTCAGGAAAAAGTGTTATTGCTTATGAAAGGTGCAAAATACAACTCTTTTTCTATGTTTTATTTGTTGGGAATGAATTTCTCTTGTTGGGAGTGATGGCTTATGATCGCTATGTTGCCATCTGCAATCCTCTCCGCTATATTATGGTCATGAGTCAAAAACTATGTAGCCAGCTATTATCTGCTATTTGGTTAATAAGCTCACTCAATTCCACTATACACACAGTTTTCACATTCAGTCTGCCCCTTTGCAGGGGCAATAAAATCAATTACTTTTATTGTGATATCTCTCCTTTCTTAGCTATCTCTTGTGGGAACATTTCCAGAAGCACTAATGCAATTCTGGCCACCAGCCCCATAATGGGCTTGGCACCAGCAATGTGCATCATAATTTCCTATATTTGCATTATCTCAAGGATTTTGAAAATGAATTCTTCAGCTGCTATGAGGAAAGCCATCTCTACCTGTGCTTCACATTTCATTGTTGTTTTGCTCTACTGTGGCAGCTGCCTTTTTTCATATATTAGACCTACATCCAGCTATTCATTAAACAGGGACAGCATTGTTGCCCTTGTTAACAATATGATTTCCCCTATATTAAATCCTCTGATCTATACTCTCAGGAACAAGGATGTAAAAGAAGCTCTGCAAAATATTATGAGGAAGAAATTATTCTCCTGCAAGACAGAATGTTTTGGGAGTTACTAAGAGAACTGAAGATTCTCCACACTCACAGAATACAAAAAGAGGACTTGATTGTCTATGGAGGTTCTCAGTCATCCAGGTCATGGTTGTCCCAAAGGTGCCTTTCCAAAGGCAACTGGACTTTCTTGAAGAAAGACAAGCCATTTGCCTTTTGAAAAGCACCTTTGGGACAAGGGATTTCAACTCTGTAAAATGGTAGTTTGCTCAGCCTGTGATATGTGTCTGTAATGCAATCATTATTTTATTTTGTATTATATTTTCCCTCATTTCATCTATCAAGTTTGTAAGGGGCCCCAGTTTTCATAATGTCTCAGGACAAAATGTAAGTATGTAGAACTCAAGCCCATTAGAGATGTCTAGGAACAGATGCTTAAGGTCTAAAAGTACATTTAAAAAATTGCTTTTTCCAAGGCAAATTTTTCTGTCTTAATAGTAGGGGAAGGAACTACTGTATTTTATTCTTTTGTAGAAGGCAATCTGAAGAAAAGAGCTTAAGTGTATCAATCTTCAAATCTGGAGAAACCAGAGTAGAGACACCAAAAGGAATAGTGAGGGAGTTTATTGCTTTTTATTTCTATATTTAACATATCTAGGGTCTATTAGGATAAAATAAAAAGCAAAGGCAACCACAAAATAAATAAATTTCCACAATCAATTTTATACATTTGGAAAATTGACTCTCTAGACTCCTTATTGCAGTTAAAATTTCAACAACTCCTATTCTTCAATAAAATCTGAGAATGATCATTTTTTAAAAAAATCTGAAATTTGTAATTTGGGAGACAGCTAACTTAAAGAAATATATCTCAACTCATGTGATCGGACATTTGTGATGGCATAATTTTGTTCAATGTAACATGACTTTACAAAGCTTCAAAAGGTTGATTCAAATTCAGGGGAGCTATTAAATAAAATCAAGTACCTTTGAATCACTTCAAAGAGGTTCAAAATGTTTTGGTACTCCTACTCTGTATCTCCTCCTATATTTGGGATAATGCAAAGTATATTTTTAATTTGTAAATTAAAACAAAAACAAAGAGAAATCAAGAACCTCAAGCATCACATAAAGTGTCATGCCTTAAAGAAGAAATCAGCCATTGCAACAAGCCTGCTACCCCAAAAATGGAAGTAGTCAGAACATGGTAAAATTCTCAATTTTTAGTAAGCTTACTTCTACTTTTTAAACTTTTTGATTTTTTTTACTTCTAAGATTAACATGCATCTAATATTAATATGCATTCAGCATTAATTTATCATAGTCTCTAGAATGTATTTTCTAGACAATATGAATGTTTCTGTGCTATGCTTTCTTCATATCTTCGTGATTTGCTTTATAAGTGGCTTTGGGGAATATTCAAAGAGTTCAAATATTTAGTAACTTAAAAATGTGTTGCTATGATTCCTTTCAGAAAAATGCCCTCTAAAGGGCCTGTTATATCTGCATTTTTATCCACTTCTGTCAAAGGTTGGGAAGGGGGAAAATAAAGTTACAAGTCTTTTGATATTTCTCTTTTACAATTTGTGACTGCATATTTCATCAAATCAAATATTAAATGAAATAACACTTTTGAATTTCAAATGATTATGATTCAATTCATTTCTTTAAAAATCAAATTGAAATGGGATCTTGATTGATTCACATATCTCTTACCTGTATAATTTTAAAATTGCAGTGGAATAGATCTGCATCAACCTGAAACAACAAATTATGTTGTTTCAGGTTGATGATTCCTGTTCATTGTTAATCTAAAGGAAAATTTGTGCTTTGCTATATGTAGAAAATTTTGCTCTCACATATTTAGACTGGGTTTGAAACTCAATGATAAATAAAGTAAAATTCATGTTTTTGAGAAAAGTGTTTTAAAAAATATAGCTGGAAAATTCAAGATCAAGAGTTTTAGTTGTCTGGGCATTTTATTTATGCATGTTCTGTTCTGGCAATACCATTACAATGTGATAGTTCTGAAATCAAAAGCAAAACTATGCAGCCTTACTTTAGTATTTTTATTCAAAGGAAGGATATTTGTCACCACAGAAATCCAATTTTTAATGCAAACAGTTGCATTTGAAATTTTATTTAAAACTCCAGTTTGGATTCTAGTAGCAACTCAATTGCAAATGCAATTACAAATGAAAATTTAAAAATCTATAAGTATTCCAAGTTGTGTTCCAAACACTGTTGTTCTCATAGAAACCAACTTGACTAAGTATATTAAAAATGGAGTTAAATAATCTTAAACTTTTGTTTCAAATGTACGTATAAGGTCTTGCCTCAGCTAATACTCCCAAGAAAGCAGAACTCTTGAAACTGGCATTGTTTCAACAAGAACTTTTATTGAGAGACAATGAAAGTAGAAAGGCTAGGCAAGATATGAATAATTCCCACATGAAACATTACATTAAAACCCTCTCTTCAAAACCCTTCCCAGGTACCCAACTGCCCAGTCAAAATCCATTTCAGCCAATACACAAGTTTGAAATTGTTATGGGAACTGGCAGTTGAAGGAGTGGTAAAACTCTGTTCCCAAGTGTTGCATCCTCTTTATTCCCTACTTTCACATCAAAGGTTGAAAGAACAAAGCAAAAGAAACACACCCCAGAACCCATGACCTCTCCCCCTCCCAACAGAATGGCAGCACCCCAAAAATAATTTGAGGGGCCTGACATGGCATCCCTCCTTAAAAGAAGGAGAAGTCCACTTGGAGAAATATAAAATAACAAAATGAGGGAGAAAGAGAATTCACAAATTAGTCAGCTTTATCCAGGCAATGTGCATGAAAACATTTGAGTAACCTAGGGGCTCTAACATGTTTCTTGTTCTGGGATGCAGGGAGGTCTTTCTAGGCCACCAAATACTGGGTGGCTCCATAGTGTTTATGTAAGTTTAGGATTTCTCAAAGTGTTGCTTACCCTCTACATAAGTGTTGCTTACCCTCTATGATAGGTTGAGGCCCTGGGGGAGTGATTGGGTGTAAAAGTGATGTTATCTCAGGTTTTAGCAGAGTATAATAAAATATAGGGTGGGTTTGCCTTAAGGCCTTGGAGAGCTCCAACTCCATTGTGACTGGTTTATAATTCATTTGATCGGGAAGGGTCCCACAAATTTTGGCCCCAACTTTTGGGAAGTTTAAAGGGATTGCAGGAAACTGGTAGACAGGTATACTCTGTCCCCAATGTGGAATGGTTTAGGTTCTATTCTCTTTTTATCCATTTGAGCCTTATAAGCTGCTCTAGCCTCATCTAGAATTTTTCTAACAATTGGCCAAGTGTTTTGCAGTTGATTCATCCATTCCTTAAGGGAAGAGATGGTGGGTTCATCGATTGGCAGTTTAGGCATTGGGTTGAACTCTTGTCCAGTGGCCACTTGAAAAGGGGTGAACCCGGTGCTAGAGTGCACAGCATTATTATAAGCCACTTTGGTGAACAGCAGGAGGTCAGTCCAATTGTCTTGTTGATAGTTGATGAAGCATCATAGGTACTGTTCCAGGTGTGAAGTTGTTATGGAAACTGGCAGTTAAAGGAGCGATAAAAGTTTGTTCCCAGGCATTGCATCCTCTTCTCAGCGGAGCAGAGATAAGGCAGATTGCCCTAGGAACATTCCTCCCCCCTTTCCCACCCAAAGAGATACATCAAAGGTTGAAAGAACAAAGCAAAAGAAACACATCCCAAAGCCCATGGCCTCCCCCCTCCCAACAGAAGAAAAGCCTCCCCCCTCCTAACAAAATGGCAGCATCCCAAAAATAATTTCAAAAACAAAGTAGGATTGTCATGTGAACTATCAGAAGATTATTATGTAGATATACAGTTTAAACAGATGACCCAAAAGATTAATCAGATTTATATACAAAAAGAATATTTGTTTTCTAGTGGTCTTTCATCAGCATTTTATTGTATTATACAAAGTTTATGAGATAGCTAAATACAGAAATTAACAGTGAAAGCCAAAGCTTTGGGTTTACTTCTGAATTTTTGAATAAATTATAAGCACACTGTTTCAGGTTACTGTACTCCTTATTAGTTTACATTTAAGTAAATAGAACATAGAATTTTCAAAAAGCAGATTAAATGAGGTGCCATCAAATATGCTATACAATAGATTTAAAATGATTCCCATTTCTCAAATATGTTGTCCCTGAAATGGTATTGTCAGGCCAAACCTAAGAATGATGTAGCACAATCCAGCCTAAGTTCAGTTCCTTATTTGCATACACCAGACAGACAGAATCTTGGCAGACTAAGTGCAATAACAAAAAAAAAGGAAGATACTATGTTTATCTTCCTTCTGTAGGAACTAGGGAATAGAATTATAATCTCTTTTCAGTTCTCCTAGTTGCTATGGAAAATCCAACCATCCCATTCATTAGGTATTACTGAGACCTGGTTGGGCGCAGAGGGCGGAGTACCACTGGTGGACATCTGCCCACCAGGTTTTCAGGCATTCCATCGGCCAAGGACCCGGGGTAGGGGCGGAGGGGTAGCGGTCATTATAAGGGAGAGCCTTTGTCCAAGGGAGACCACTGTGCCTCAGATAGACGGCGTGGAGTCGCTCTTTGTGAAGTGG
>NW_015386854.1:379194-384944 GCF_001527695.2 Protobothrops mucrosquamatus | reverse complement strand
TGGCCTAGGGAGGATTTTTAAACTGGGTTTTTTAGAAATTTTAATTATCACAACACAAAAATTTTGGTTTTAATTTGGTTTTATTCGGTGGGGTGTGTGGGTCTTTCTTTGTTTTAATAATGTTGTGAGCCGCCCTGAGTCCTTCGGGAGAAGGGCGGGATATAAATTGAAATAATAAATAAATAAATAAATAAATAATAATAAATTAAACTATGCAAGGAAAACATTTAATATAATTGTTTGCTGCTAAGAGTCACTGATTTGAGATGGGTGGTTATATAAATTGAATAAGTAAAATGAATAAATAAAATATATGTTGACACTTAATCTTCCTTTTTCCCCCCAAATAATTTTAATAGGATAAGCCACTAAATAGCATAGATAAAGATCCAGATTGGTCTAGCACAGTGGTGGCGAACCTATGGCATGGGTGCCAGAGGTGGCACTCAGAGCCCTCTCTGTGGGCACGTGCACTGTCACACCAGTCCTAGGCCTTCAGCTGGGTTTTATAAAACCTTTTCGCTTTAGGCCTCCACCACCATGTACAAAAAAAAAGGGTTCAATCAATCAGTCAATTTCAACTTCTCGTGGGGAAAAAAAAAAGATCTTGCAAAGTTGGAATTGATTGATTGAACTTTTTAGTCCCACCCAGTCTGCCATTACCACCACAGCCATGCCCACCCAATGGGCCACACCCATCCAATAGGCCACACCTATCCAGCACCCAACGATGCATAAGTCAGTTTTGGGTTGCAGTTTGGGCACTCAATCTCTAAAAGGTTCACCATCACTGGTCTAGCAGTTAAAGGTCCTATAATATAAAACAGGAGACTTTGAATTCTAGTTCTGTCTTAGGTTTGAAAGCCAAGTTGGGTGATTTTGAATCAGTCACTCTCTTTAAACCCTTGAAGGAAGGTATTGTCAAGAAGCTTCTAAAACAGTGGTTCTCAACCTTTTTAATGCCGCGACCCCCAACCGGTCGTAAGTCGAGGACTAAACCGGTTGTAAGTCGAGGACTAAACCGGTTGTAAGTCGAGGACTAACTCAGTCATAAGTTGAGGACTACCCAACTGGTCGTAAGTCGAGGACTTTCCCTGCCCGGGAGCGCCGCAAATGCGTGGTTCCGCCCCCTGCGCCGGCTGAGGCGTAGCTGGCAAGCGGCAGAGACAGAGCAGGCCGACCACCAGCTGGCCCAGCTCAAGGGAGGTAAGGCACCCACTGGAAAAGGGAAAAAAATGGCAGACAGCCTTGCTTGGCGACCCCCATGAAATGGCCGATCGACCCCAAATGGGGTCGCGACCCATAGGTTGAGAACCGCTGTTCTAAAACTATTGTCAAGAAAATGGTGGGAATTTTTTTTCTTGTCATCATCAGGAAACAGTACAGCAAAACATATTAATAAGTAACATAATATTGGAAATTTCTCTTTGAATTAATTCCCTAATGATGGACTTCCTGAATTAAAATGGTAAATTCCTGCAAAGCTTAATTTAATTATTTTAATGTGGTTTTTTTTAAGTTATATAATTTTGCTAGATAGATAGATAGATAGATAGATAGATAGATAGATAGATAGATAGATAGATAGATAGATAGATAGATAGATAGATAGATAGATGTCATCAAATAATGCATATTTCTAAAAATGTAGTTACTAGGTGAGATTATTCATGTCTTAATTTACTTTCTATGCAATTTATTATGGTGCTGTTGATTAGCTAAAAACTTTACAATACATCTGGGAGTAATTCCATACTTCCTGTTTAGGAACTCTTAGAGTAGAAATTCAGAAGTACATTCTGTCAGGTTTGAAAAAATAAATGCAGAAGAGCATGCAGCAGTTAGGAGGAAAAGAATGAAACAACAATGGTTTTTTTTAAGGTAACAAAGAAATCATTTTAGGAAGCTCATATTGAAGAAATAGTTTAGATCACATAACAAAACTCTCTTTGGTTTAATGTAAATAAACCAGGAATTATTTAAAACTTATATGAATTTGTAACATAATATAATATGAGTTTATTGTACATAAAATGTGATTGAGATTGGGTTATTGATTGTCTTATTAATAGGTATTAAGTCATTCTTTAGTGATTACATGTAGACTCCATAGGATCTACATTCTATAACTACAAATCTGGGAATATTCCCCATTACGCTATGTTTGCAGTCCCAAGTATTTTGAATAACAATGCATTTTTATATCATGAATATTTAATTGTTTATAAAACACACTTGTATTATAATTAAGTGGTTAAAAGATTAATATCTAATAATATGTTGTTTCTGATAATGTTAGCATTAACATTAGATTAGCATTAATCTAAGAGAATATTTTTAAAAAATCCAAATATATAAGGAAATGCAAAGAGCCCCCTCTAAAAAAAACCCTATTTTTTCATCTCTGATGTTTTGATTCATTTGTATGACAAATATCATTTGCACAATGACAGGAAGGAAGGAAGGAAGGAAGGAAGGAAGGAAGGAAGGAAGGAAGGAAGGAAGGAAGGAAGGAAGGAAAGAAAGAAAGAAAGAAGGAAAGAAGGAAGGAAAACACTCCATATAACTTTCAAGGAAACTTCATGGCTATGATGGAGAGGTTAAAAAGTTCAAGCTCATCTTGAAATTAAATGCATAGA
The DNA here is from genome assembly GCF_001527695.2 of Protobothrops mucrosquamatus. Lineage (NCBI taxonomy): Eukaryota > Metazoa > Chordata > Lepidosauria > Squamata > Viperidae > Protobothrops > Protobothrops mucrosquamatus. The sequence continues at coordinate 382,305 of NW_015386854.1, read as the reverse complement.
TTCAGGATTCAGCATGTTAAACATAGGTAATATGTCACTCTCTTTAAACAATAGTAGACATGAATTCCATAACAACAAAATTCCAAACCATGCAAATTAGTATACTAGTCACTGAGAAGTTATATAATTTTTTAAAATATTGTTTTGTTTTGTTTTGTTTGAAATCCACATAAATATATTTGGACATTAATAGCCGAATCTGATTCAGGATGGATTTTTTTACCTTATGTTCAAATGTTCACAATTTGCATAGAATTTACTTTGTTTTTTTCCCCTTTAAGCTATCCCACAACAACAACTAGAAGAAGTACCTTATTTGGGAGGAGACATGAAAATACAAAACCAAACTACGCTTTCAGAGTTCATCATCCTTGGCTTTCAAAACCTGCAGGAACTACAGTACTTGCTCTTCAGTGTATTCCTGACTCTCTATTTATTCACAGTGCTGTGGAATACCTCCATTATCACTATAGCAATTTTTGATCAGAAGCTCAGAATCCCCATGTATTTTTTCTTGGGGAACCTGTCTTTCCTTGACATCTGCTACACTAGCACCACAATTCCACAGATGCTGGATCTTATTCTCAAAGACAGGAGCAGTATTTCTTACACAGCCTGTGTTCTCCAACTGTACTTTTTCTTCTCCTTTGTAGGGACAGAATGCCTTCTTCTGGCAGTAATGGCTTTGGATCGCTATGTTGCTATTTGCAATCCTTTGCACTACTCATTATTTATGAGAAGATGGGTTTGCCTCCAACTAGCTATAGCTTGCTGGGTTGGAGGTTTTCTTAACTCTGCAATTCATACTTATTTTGCCCTTCAGTTACCTTTTTGTGGAGACAATCGCCTAGATGCATTCTACTGTGATATTCCTCCATTGCTAAAGTTGTCATGTGGAGATGTCTCCCTCAACCAAAAGCTCTTGCTATCTATTGGATTACTCATAGCATGGACACCTCTTGTTTGCATCCTTCTCTCATATGCATCCATCATTTTCACAGTACTGAAGATGCAGTCTGCAGAAGGAAGACAAAAAGCTTTTTCCACTTGCTCCTCTCATCTTACAGTGGTTCTACTTTATTATGGCAGTTGCATTTTCACCTACTTGAGACCTGTCCCTTCCCAGTCTTCTGTTAATACCAAGCTGACCCCACTAATGTACAGCATCTTGACTCCATTACTAAATCCTGTTATATATACTTTGCGTAACAAAGATGTAAGGAATGCTTGGAGAAATATAATGGGAAAGATTTAAATATTGTAACATTCAGATAGAAGCATATAGGAAAAAAGAGTCCCCTCCTTTTTTAGACAATGTGGTCATAAGCTAGAAAGGGCTTTAGAGATAGTTTAAAAGTGATAAATGGCATCATCATCTTACAATGATATGATTCAAACTTCATGGAATTTCTTATGTACTTACACATTTTTAATGAATAAATGGTACAGAGTACTCTGATATTAGTACTCTAAAAATAAATAGATAAATCATAGATCCTTGAATACATTGGCCTAGTTGCTGTTGTTGTTTTGTTTTGAAATTTTGCCTGATAGATATTAATCTGTTTTAATCTAATAAGGCAGAGTTTCCACCAATTTGAACTATTTCTTCCATCCATTTAATGTCTACATGAAACCACTGGAGAGATCATCCATCAACATGGAGTAAGATATCATCAATATGCTGATGATACTCAGCTATACATCTCAGTCCATGGTGAGCTAAATGATCTTGTGACCACCCTCCCTTGGTGTCTGAAGGCTGTTGAGGTCTGGATGGGGAGAAATAGGCTAAAACTGAACTTTGGCAAAACAGAGAGTCTCTGGTCCTTGGTTCTTGGAAAATTACCATCTTTGATCATGGATGGAGTTGCACTGCTCCAGATTTACCCATGGCATAATAATGGGGTTCTCCTGGGCTTAAGGAACAAATAGCAGTTGCGTAACTTGATATTGTATGATATTGATATTGTATGCCAGTTTTCTGGTCTGTGATTGATTGATTGTATGCCAGTTACATGCATTCCTGGACCAACATGCCCTTCTCACACCCTGATCTCTTCCTACTTAGAGTATTATAATGTGCTCTGGTAATTACGGTGGAAATGTTTCATAAGAAATTTCTTTGTTGTTTGTATTATGAATGGATAGCTTATTTTAAACTTGGGATGTTATGTATTTATCCCTATACTCAGTTCTGGGAAGTCCGGGGGGTGGAGGGGGGGAGGGGATGAAGAGGTAGAATTATATAAAATTTGGTGTATTTATAAATATAATGTAAATGTTTGTCTTTAAGAAGAGGAGATTTATTTATTTATTTATTTATTATTTAACTTTCTACCCCGCCCTTCTCCCTGCGGACTCAGGGCGGCTTACAGCCTTTTTAAAAACAAGTACATAACTACAAAAATACTAACATTAAAAAGTTAATTAAAATAAAATATTATTATAAGGCCTTTATAATTTAATTTTTTTAAAAAAAAATTATTATAAAACCAAGTTAAAAATAACCCTTAGGCCAGTCCTGCCAGTTTAAATAGCCATGTCTTGAGGGCGAAGCGGAAGGAGGGGAGATCCGGAATCACCCGGATCTCTGGGGGTAGTTCGTTCCATAGGGTGGGAGCTCCAACCGAGAAGGCCCTCCTCCTGGGGGTCGCCAGCCGGCACTGTCTGGCTGACGGCACCCTGAGGAGACCCTCTCTGTGGGAGCATATCGGCCGGTGGGGGGTAATCTGAGGCAGAAGGCGGTCTCGGAGATAACCAGGTCCGATGCCATGGAACGCTTTGAAGATGATAATCAGCACCTTGAAGCGCACCCGGAAAGCCACCAGCAGCCAGTGCAGCTCGCGCAGCAGCGGCGTTACATGGGAGCGACGAGTCACTCCCAACACTGCCTGTGCGGCTGCATTCTAGACTAACTGGAGCCTCCGAGTGCTCCTCAAGGGGAGCCCCATGTAGAGAGCATTGCAGTAGTCCAGGCGGGAGGTGACAAGAGCATGGGTGACTGTGCGCAAGGCGTCCCGGTCCAGAAAAGGCCGCAACTGGTGAATCAGGCGTACCCGGTAAAACGCCCCCCTGGCCACGGCCGTCAACTGGTCTTCTAGTGTCAGC
>NW_015386854.1:367036-378606 GCF_001527695.2 Protobothrops mucrosquamatus | reverse complement strand
GTTGCATTCAGCCTCCCCAGGATCCTGTCCACGTCCTCGGGAGCCACAGAGTCAAACTCCTCCCATATAATAGTCTCAAGACCTGCTCCCGTCTCCTCCCCCGGGGCCACCCAGTCAGAGTCCAAGCCTTCTCGGATCCGAGCGACTTTGTCATACAGATATTGGGCAAAGTCCTCAGCCCTCCCCTCCAGGGGATCCTTCCCCCCCCTCAACTGAAGGAGAGAGCGGGTCACCCTGAAGAGGGTGGCTGGGCAATTATCTGATGACACAATGAGGGTGGAGTAATAGTTAGACCTCGCCACCCTCATCGCCACTAGGTAGGATCTAACATGCATCCTTGCCTGTGCTCAGTCGGATTCGGTTCGGGTAGCCCTCCAACTGCTCTCTAGGCGTCTTTTCCGGCGCTTCATCTCTCTCAGCTCCTCGGTAAACCAGGGAGCCAGTTGAGATCTGCGCCGGGTCAGAGGCCGGAAAGGCACGACTCGGTCCAGTGCTGCGGCAGCGGCCACATCCCAGGCCGCCGCCAGATTTTCAGCCGAGTCGTGAACTAGATCCTCCGGATATGGCCCAAGCTCCATCAGGAACCTCTCCGGGTCCATCAGGCGCCTGGGACGGAACCATTTAAGTGGTTCCGTCTCCCTGCGGTGGGGGGGAGTGGTCCGGAAGTCCATCCTAAGGAGTGAATGATCTGACCATGACAGGGGCTCTATAATCACCTCCCCCATTTCCAAATCATTCTGCCACTGGCCAGAGACAAAAATTAGATCCAGTGTGTGTCCTCCCGTGTGGGTGGGGGCATGAACTAATTGGGTCAGGTCCAAGGCCATCATGGAAGCCAGGAACTCCCGAGCTGCCACCGATGTTTCGCCCGCCGATGGCAGATTGAAATCCCCCATGACTATAAGTCTGGGGGTCTCAACTGCCACCCCGGCTATTACGTCAGCCAGCTCAGGCAGGGCCATTGATACATAGCAGGGGGCCAGGTATATAATCAGCAGGCCCACTTGTACCCCTTGCCCCCACTTCACAAGGAGGGACTCTCCACCGTCTATCTGAGGCACAGTGGTCTCCCTCGGGCATAGGCTCTCCCTTATAATGACCGCTAGTACCCCTAAACTGCATCCGAGGTGGTAGAAAAGAAGGTGATGGGATGTGTAGGATAGTTGGAAAGGAGGAAAGAGGAGAGGTCGTGGTTAAGAGGGGGAGGAAGGAAGAGGGAAGTAGGTAGGAAGGTTGAGGGAGTGTGGATGCAGGGGGGGGGGACCACTGGTTATTTCTGAATAGTTACTGAGTAGGCTTTTTTATGTGTTTGTTTTTCTAATGAAACGCACCATATTTGTATTATTTGTCCATATGTTTATTTGAAAAATTAATAAAATTTGTAAAACAAGAAATTTCTTCATTGTAAATGGATTTTCTTATTCCTTATAGGAATAAATGTTGAGATATGGAAATACAAAATCAAAGTGATCTGACTGAGTTCATAATATGGGTACTTGGCTTTAGAAATCTATAGGATACCCATCTATTGATCTTTAATAGGTTCTTCATCATTTATCTCTTACTGTGGTATGGATACTTTCATTATCATAATGACATTGATGAACCAGAAACTCCAAAACTCCATGTATTTCTTCCCTGGGAACCACTCCTTTCTGGACATTTGCTGTACAAGCACACTATCCCCAGATATTGGCTCATTTACTCTCAGAGAAAAATAGCATTTCCTATATGAGCTGTGTTTTTCAGACATACTTTTTTTTTTCTTTTGTGGGCATTGAATGCCTCCTGCTTGCAGTAATGATCTTTGACCACTTAGCTGCCATTTACAATCCTGTACACTAGACATTGATTATTAGCAAAGAAATTTGTCTCAAACTGGCTACAGCCTACTGGGCTGGTATACTGCTTCTTATAATGAAGATAGTATAGAAATGGTATCTTGCAAGTCTACCTATATTCCATTCCCTCCATCTCATATCAGGAGGAGTAAGGGAGAGAGATAGTTTGACTCTGTTTTATATACTCTTTTGTCCACCTGAAGTTAATTCATGCTTCTTCTTCAACAGCTTCTGTCTTCTTTCTCCAAGGTCATCTCCATGGCTCCCTACAACTCTTTAAGTAACTAGAAATCTTGTGTTGAATCTCAGAATGAACTCTGGGAGAAATGGAAATATGGACTTTCCTTGAACACCTTCAGGTTTAAATGGTTATCAAAGCATCATCAGGTGATACCCAGTGCTTGTAGTCAAGAATTCACACTCAGCCATCCCTCACCAAATTAAGAATACACAAACCACATCTAAAGCTGGAGGTACTCTTTGGTTATCATGAATTGGCTTCATATCTTCCAGGAATTTCTTAAATGACTTTAGGAATCAACTAAATGTAAAGTCTTAAGCTGCTTTGTATTTCATATGCTACTGTTTTCAAATATAAATTCAATTAAATGTGCTGATAATGATTAATTCAACAAGATCACAAGGAATGTTATGTGATCATATAACCAAGAAATAAAACTTTAAAACCTCAATCTTTGAAAATGTGTCTTGTTTCATTATTAATTTTGCAAGGAAGTCCTCAATTTATGCTGATGGAGAGGTCTCTTCTATGCTAGGGTTAATAGATTATTTATTTTAAATTTATTAATAATTTATGGAACATTCTGATTAATTTACAGTATATGGTTTACCATATATTTAAAATGCAGTAAAGGAGATACTCAAAATATTTTCACTGAATGGATTTTTTATAGATACAGTCAGTGGTGGGATTCAAATATGTGAATAACCAGTTCTCTGTGTGGATGCCACTTCCGGAAGTCCATTCTGGGCTTGGGCAACAAAAAATTAGTTACCAGTTCCGCCGAACTTGTGCAAACTGGCTGAATCCCACCACTGGATACAGTACTTTAGGAAAACAAAATAAAAAAGACAAAACAAACCCCACCTTTAAGACATATGGTAAAATTCTGAATCAATAATTTTCTCTCATAAAACAATCTGCAGCAAACACCTATTTGCTGCAGATTCTTGGGCTACAGCAAATCTCAGGAGAAACTGCTGTGATGTCTAAATGGTTGCTAAAGCAGATGTTCCTCACTATAAGTAGCTTTCTCACTGACCACTACCACTGTCACAACTCAAAGGTTTAGAAATAAATTCCTTTTTTTGCACAGTTGCAGAAAATCTTCTAGTTTGTTTAACCTAGAGATTCAAATTAATTGTTCTTTAGGTAAGCCTCAGGAATAAAAAAGTTAATAGGCTTGGAAAATCTCAAGGGAAATGGTTTGAATACTTCAGAGAAAGTAAGAGTTTCTCCTTGTTAGTTTTTCATTTTAATCTAGTTCTTTCTCTGAAACATATTTCATTTCCACAACCTGATTAAGATGCAGAGTTGTCCAATTATTTCAGTGTTGTTGTAGATAGATAGATAGATAGATAGATAGATAGATAGATACTATCTATCTATCTATCTATCTATCTATCTATCTATCTATCTATCTATCTATCTATCTATCTATCTATCTATCTATCTATCTATCTATCTATCTATCTATCTATCTATCTATCTATCCGTCGCAGGCAGGCAGGCAGGCAGGCAGGCAGGCAGGCAGGCAGGCAGGCAGGCAGGCAGGCAGGCAGGCAGACAGACAGACCAACCAACCGACAAAGATGTAAAGCTACAGTTACCATTCTAAATGGTTAGAACAAAAGGTAAGTGGGACTTGGAACTACATGTGGTTGTATGAATAAATAGCCACAAATTAACAAAGGAAAATAAATAAACTAATGAAATAAGTAAGAACAACAAAAACTCATAAATATTGATTGATTTATGTCATGCAATTTTAAAGAATATTTGAATGATGAAGTTTTACCAAATCCTTAAATATGGGATAACATTTATAAAGAAAAACTATAACTTATACTTTACATTACTAAGCCAAAATGATATTAAATCATTTTAAAGCATTGTGCTATATTTAAGAGGTAGCAAAAAAAGTTTTAGTTTTTAAGACAGTTCACAAACATTGAATTAAACAATTTCATTAAAATGTATAGAGTTTTATTTTTTCCATGAAGCATCATGTTGCAAGAGTGGTTGAGTTTTGAGTACAGTTAAGTGTATAGAATAATAGGCTACAAGTCTAAAATCCCCTGATACTTCCAAGAGTTTTCTTCAGCTTTATGATTCAATTTAAATATCACAAATTTCTTCAAATTAATCATTTTATTTTCTGTTATAAGCACAAAAAATTCTTTGAAAAGTGTATACATATCTGTTTTTCATCAAACATAATTATTTGCCTCAGAGAAATAATGCCTAAGGCATTTTTTAAAAGAATGATGAGCTAATACAATTACTTTAAATATTTTTTATTATTTTCTCTTTGGAAGTCTAAGAAAACAAATTAGTAAACACTCATTATACTTTCAAGATTCTGGAGAAAAGAAATGAAGTTAAGTTAACAGAATAAATTAGTAGAAGGCATGTTTATTGCCATATTTATTTTGAAATTGTAACTAAAGTAATGACTAGAAACAGCAATAACTTATGACTCACACTGCAACTAGTTTTTCCTTATCTTGAGAAATTAGATTAATAATCTAAAGCATCATACATCATCATCAAGAAAGGTATTATTGCAAAATTTTAAATTAATTCAGCTGAGAATCCAAATTGTATATATGGAGCTTCTTTACATGTATTGTATAATACCCATCACTAACCATAAATTGAATGAGAAGGAAGCATGCATATTAAACATCTTTCACAGATCAGTCATCAGGTAGTTGATCTATAAAACCTTTAAATTGTTTAGCCATATTTTGTTTTTTATTGATTGCCAATTGAAAGATATTACCTGTTGTATAATGCTTAAAGTTCCTTTAATGATATAAAATCATAAAAAATGCATGCATTTACACAGAAAATAAGCCATAAATGATACAAAACCTCGTACAAAAAAAAAAAAAAAAAGAAACCCTTCTGTGAAGAATGAGGTTTAAATTCTGTCAAGCATGATTGGTAAATAGTATTCCTGTTGGCATAGTGAAATTTTCATTAAAAATGTACAAAATCTGTATGAGATGATTTATTCTGCAATAAGATTCATAAATATTGAGCTCAGTTCTTGTATTAAAGTTTACATATCAGGACAAAACTACAGAATCCACAGAAGAATCAAAATAGGAATGGAAAATAATATTTATTTATCAGCTCAAGTATTGAACAAAAATCAATTTTTGTTGTGATTATCATATAGGTGAAGCTTGGTGGGTGAAATGTGGACTCAGAATGAGACTGCAGTGAATGGATTCATTCTTCTAGGCTTTACTAGTTATCCCATATTGCGACCATTCCTTTTAGTGATATTTTTCACTATGTCTCTTATTACTGTTCTTGGAAACAGCCTGATCATCTTCTTGGTCTGGATTAACTCCCGTCTCCACACAGCAATGTATTTTTTCATTGGTAACTTATCTTTGTTGGATATATTCTTTACACTCATCACTACCCCTCAAATGCTAGTCCACATGGCTTCTGAAACTAAGATGATCTCTTACAACAGATGCATGGCCCAAATGAACTTAACCCTCTCCTGTGGGATAACAGAATGTTTCATCTTAGCTCTTATGGCATATGACCGTTATGTAGCCATATGCTGGCCACTGCGATATCCCATCATCATGAGAATGCCAATGTGCATACAAATGGCTGGGATATGCTGGTTTGGAGGTTTCTTCAATGCTGCAGCACTAACAGTGTGCACAATAAATTTTCCCTTCTGTGGACCTTATGAAATCAACCATTTCTTTTGTGAAGCACCAGCTGTGCTTCAACTAGCTTGCATGGACACCTATTTAATGAAGGTGTTCATCTTTGCTCTGAGTGTAATTGTCCTCATGCTGCCCCTTGGCTTTATAGTGCTCTCCTACCTCCACATTGCCAGGGTGATCTTCAATATGCATTCACCTGAGGGGCAACAACGGGCTTTCTCTACTTGTGCCACACATCTCATCATTGTTGTGCTGTTCTACAGCACTATCAGCTTCACGTACTTGCAACCCCATTCTGACCTTTCTGCAGATCAAGAGAAGAAAGCTGCAGTCTTCTATTCTTTGGTATCTCCTATGTTGAACCCTGTCATCTACAGCCTGAGGAACAAAGATGTTAAAGAGGCCTTGGCTAAAGTAATGGGAAAGGTGAATTAAACCTTCCTTTTGGGAACATGAAAATGCATACTTGGTGTATGAATCCACTTAATTTATATATATGTGAAACTTATTCTTTTCTGACTCTGTGCTCTTGCTAATAAATTGTGCAAGCATTCATTTAAAAACTATTATATACATAATTCTAGAATCATATAAGAAATGTACAAAATTTGGAGATGCATATATCGTTCTTTTCCTAAAGCTCTACATGACTATGTAACTGACATACTTCTAAATTATACGGTTGCCTTCTAAATTATTATAGTACTTCTAGTAAAATAAGACAACTTTGAACATTTAATATTTTACATCAATAATTACATTGTTAAAAAAAATTTTTTAAAGAATATTGCCAGTTTTTAATGAACACTATAAAAAGTGGTTAAATTTTATGTTGTGCTTTTCATTGTAAGTAAACTCAGGTGGATAAAATGTAGATTCAGAATTGAGCATCAGCAAATGGATTTATTCTTCTAGGCTTCATCAGTCTTCCCACAATATATTTCATCATGTCCTAGTGTAGTGAATAGTTTTGCTTCTATAGTGAAAAGCTTTCAGTAGATGATATTGGCTGACCTCAAAAAAACATTACAGCTACACATTTGGTTAGTATTGTGCTGGGACATCAAAAACAACTGAAAGCTTTAGGCTAGAAATGAATAAACAATTCAACACTTCCTTGAAGAAGGAATGGCAATCCACATTTATGTCAGTGCTTGGAAAACTACATGGTTGTATCTATGCAGGCATCAGAAGGTGAGTTTGATTCAAGGGAATTCTTGTTTTTAACTTTATTTTAACTACAGGAAAATAGTTCCTTTGACAAATATGATTGGCAGCATCCTAGACAGAGAGCGAAGGATAAGAAATAAATGATAACTCTCTATTCTGGATTTAAATTCTAAATCTATATTTTTTAGTGTGGAAAGTAATCAATAGCTGAAAGTGTAGAGCTTGACCAAGATATAAAGTGACCAGTATGATCTTTTTGAGCACCACCATTTAAGATATGAATATTTGGGGAATAAGTTATTTGAGCTAAATAACATCTAGCTAGGTTACATATATAATGCAATGACTTAAATGACACACCCCAATCAACATCTAAAGAGCCAGTTACAACTATATATACCAGACAGAAAAACACACACTCTGCTAGAGAGAAGTTCCCTGAAGATGGGCTCCAGCACAAATCCAAAAGCTTGGAAGACTAAACCTCTGATCCTTGTGACTGATCCAGATTGGATCCTGCAACATTATATTGGAACATGTATATTCACCTTCATTAGTGAGGTTACATATATAATTCAAAGTGATCCTGACTTAGAGATCAAATGGCTTGATTATTCAGCCACTATGGAAAGTGCTTGCATAATATCATTTGCTCCCAACTCAGTTACTATATATCCTTGTGGAAACAGACAAGCAGACAATAAAGAATAGACTCTTTCATCCTTGTCCAGAAATTCCTAACTGATTTCTTTAGGGTAAAGAGGGCAAATGCAAACTAATAACAATACCACATACTGAAGGCAGTGTATACGTTTTGTAGTTTTCTGATGTTTCATAAATAAAGTTCAAGCTTTTTTGCTAGCAGAATTTAGTTTGCATATACTTGCTCTGATCTGGATATAGGGATTGATTAGGATTATATTGGTGACAAACTCAACTGAAAGCTATCCAGCATAATTTTCTAATAAAAAATGGAAATAGGAAATTATTCCATGTTAGCAGAACTATTCAGGTTCAACATGGAATGGTAGGCTTCAGTCCTTACATTTGTTTTCACCTTCATAGATGATTCTGGTTGTCTTTCAGACCACTGGGGCAAAATCATAATTGGTCCCATATTAAAACACCATGGCAAGTCATTGCCCAACCAATGAATCTCAAAGTAAAATCCATAAAATTCACATGATGCATCTATCAAGGAAGTTGCACAAGAGGCAGAAAATAATCTGACTATGCAGATTTAATGTAAGAAGATCACCTTTGGATCTATGCCTCTTTCATTAGCATTTAACTAATAAATATACCCATAGTACCTATAAAACTGTGCTTTTAGTAGATTTAGTAGATTTCAGGGCAGCATGATCCATATTATAGGCAAATGACAAAAATGTACCACTAATAGACATACTGTAAGTATGTATTTTTGTCCTTTTTTTTTTTTGCTTTAAAACATGTCCACCAAAGGTGATAATATGAACCAGGATTTTGATTACATTTCCAGCATTTACTAGACATATTTTTAAACATTTTTGCTAATCTAACAGATGAAAGATGCCATCTATAGAACATTTTATATACATTTTCTTTATAAGAAGTTGCCATTGTCAATTTATAGTTTATTTCCCAAAGATTTTGCCATTTCTCTAATTATATATTATATCCAATTTTTTTTGCCCATATTACCTTTCTTTCTTTCACTTGTTTGTCTTCCATTTTCAGATTCAATAAAAAGTTATACAATTTTTTAATCAGCTTTTCATTAGAAGCCAAAACTTTCAAACCTCAGTCTCTGAAAATGTGTTTTGTTTCATTATTAATTTTGGAAGGAAGTCCTCAATTTATGCTGATGGAGAGGTCTCTTCTATGCTAGGGGTAATAGATTATTTATTTCAAATTTATTAATAATTTTTGGCACATTGTGATCAATTTTCATGAAAATGGTTTACAGTACATTTAAAATGCAGTAAAGTAGATACTCAAAATATTTTCACTGGATGGATTTTTTATATACAGTACTTTAGAAAAACAAAATAAAAAGTAAGACAAGCCACCTTTGAGAACTATGGTAAAAAATAAAAAAATAAAAAACCAACCTTTAAGACATATGGTAAAATTCTGAATCAATAATTTTCTCCCATTAAACAATATGCAGCAAACACCTATTTGTTGCAGATTCTTGGGCTACAGCAAGTCCCAGGAGAAACTGCTGTGATGTCTAAATGGTTGCTAAAGCAGATGTTCCTCACTATAAGTAGCTTTCTCACTGACCACTACCACTGTCACAACTCAAATGTTTAGAAATAAACATTTATTTATTTTTTTGCATAGTTGCACAAAATCTTCTAGTTTGTTTAACCTAGAGATTCAAATTAATTATTGTTTAGGTAAGCCTCAGGAATAAAAAAGTTAATAGGCTTGGAAAATCTCAAGGGAAATGGTTTGAATACTTCAGAGAAAGTAAGTGTTTCTCCTTGTTAGTTTTTCATTTTAATCTAGTTCTTTCTCTGAAACATATTTCATTTCCACAACCTGATTAAGAAGCAGAGTTGTCCAATTATTTCAGTGCTGTTGTTGATAGATAGATAGATAGACAGACAGACAGACAGACAGACAGACAGACAGACAGACAGACAGATGTAAAGCTACAGTTACCATTCTAAATGGTTAGAACAAAAGGTAAGTGGGACTTGGAACTACATGTGGTTATATGAATGAAGGGCCAATCATAGCCACAAATTAACAAAAAAAAAAGTAAACTAATGAAATAATAACAACAGAAATAGATAATTCATCAGTGTTGTTTGATTTATGCCATATAATTTTACTTTCTTAAAGAATGTTGAAAGCTTTGAATTATGAATCTTTACCAAATCCTTAAATATGGGAAAACATTTTCAAAGAAAAACTTATAGTTTACATTGCTAAGCCAAAATGGATATTAAATCATTGTAAAGCATTGTGCTATATTAAAATGGAAGCCAAAAAGTTTTATTTTTTAAGACAGTTCACAAACATTGAATTAAACAATTTAATTAAAAATGTATAGAGTTTTATTTTTTCCATGAAGCATCATGTTGCAAGAATGGCTGAGTTTTGAATACAGTTAAGTGTATAGAATAATAATCTACAAATATAAAATCCCCTGATACTTCAAGAGTTTTCTTTATGGTGATTCAGCTTAAAGATCAGAAGGATGTTTTAAATTAATCATTTTATTTTCAGTTGTAAGTACTAAGAAATTATTCTTTGAAACGTGTATATATATACTTTCACCATACATATTTATTTGCCTAAGAGAAATAATGCCTAAGGAATTTTCTAAAAGAATGATGAATTAATACAATTACTTTAAATATTTTTATTATTTTCTCTTTAGAAGTCTAAGGAAAAAAATTAGTAAACACTCATTATACTTTCAAGATTCTGGAGAAAAGACATGAAGTTAGGTTAACAGAATAAGTTAGTAGAAGCCATATTTATTGCCATATTTATTTTGAAATTTAACTAAAATAATGACTAGAAACAGCAATAACCCTATGACCCACACTGCAACTAGCTTTTCCTTATCTTGAGAAATTAGATGAATAATCTAAAGCATCATATATTATCCTCAAGAAAGGTCTTATTGCAAAGTTTTAAATTAATTCAGCTGAGAATCCAAATTGTATATGTGGAGCTTCTTTACATGTATTCTATAATACCCATCACTAACCATAAATTGAATGAGAAGGAAACATGCATATTAAACATCTTTCACAGATCAGTCATCAGGTAGTTGATCTATAAAACCTTTAAATTGTTTAGCCATATTTTGTTTGCCAATGGAAAGATGCTACCTATTGTATAATGCTTAAAGTTCCTTTAATGATATAAAATCATAGAAAAATGCATGCATTTATACAGAAAATAAGCCATAAATGATACAAAACTTTCATTTTTGGTACAAAAATGGAAAAAAAAGAAACCCTTCTGTGAAGAATGAGGTTTAGATTCTGTCAAGCATGATTGGTAAATAGTATTTTTGTTGACATAGTGAAATTTTCATTACAAATGTACAAAATCTGTATGAGATGATTTATTCTGCAATAAGATTCATAAATATTGAGCTCAGTTCTTGTATTAAAGTTTACATACCAGGACAAAACTACAGAATCCACAGAAGAATCAAAATAGGAATGGAAAATAATATTTATTTATCAGCTCAAGTATTGAACAAAAATCAATTTTTGTTGTGATTATCATATAGGTGAAGTTTGGTGGGTGAAATGTGGACTCAGAATGAGACTGCAGTGAATGGATTCATTCTTCTAGGCTTTACCAGTTATCCCATATTGCGGCCATTCCTTTTAGTGATATTTTTCACTATGTCTCTTATTACTGTTCTTGGAAACAGCCTGATCATCTTCTTGGTCTGGATCAACTCCCGTCTCCACACAGCAATGTATTTTTTCATTGGTAACTTATCTTTGTTGGATATATTCTTTACACTCATCACTACCCCTCAAATGCTAGTCCACATGGCTTCTGAAACTAAGATGATCTCTTACAACAGATGCATGGCCCAAATGAACTTAACCCTCTCCTGTGGGATAACAGAATGTTTCATCTTAGCTCTTA
>NW_015386854.1:348699-366936 GCF_001527695.2 Protobothrops mucrosquamatus | reverse complement strand
AAGATGGCTGGGATATTCTGGTTTGGAGGTTTTTTCAATGCTGCAGCACTAACAGTGTGCACAGTAAATTTTCCCTTTTGTGGACCTAATAAAATCAACCATTTCTTTTGTGAAGCACCAGCTGTGCTTCAACTAGCTTGCATGGATACCTATTTGATGAAGGTGTTCATCTTTGCTCTGAGTGTAATTGTCCTCATGCTGCCTCTTGGCTTTATAGTGCTCTCCTATCTCCACATTGCCAGGGTGATCTTCAATATGCATTCACCTGATGGGCAACAACGGGCTTTCTCTACTTGTGCCACACATCTCATCATTGTTGTGCTGTTCTACAGCACTATCAGCTTCACATACTTGCAACCCCAGTCTGATCTTTCTGCGGATCAAGAGAAGAAAGCTGCAGTCTTCTATTCTGTGGTCTCTCCTATGTTGAACCCTGTCATCTACAGCCTGAGGAACAAAGATGTTAAAGAGGCCTTGGCTAAAGTAATGGGGAAAGTGAATTAAACCTTCCCTTTGGGAATCTGAAAATGCATACTTGGTGTATGAATCCACTTAATTTGTATATTTGTGAAACTTATTCTTTTCTGACTCTGTGCTCTTGCTAATAAATTGTGCAAGTATTCTTTTAAAAAGGTTGTTCTATATATTGTTCTAGAATTATATAAGAAATGTACAAAATCTGGTGAGGTATATATTGTTCAGTTTTTAAAGCTCTACATGACTATGTAACTGAGTTACTTGGTACCCAAGTGGCTGCCTTCTAAATTACTATAGAACGTCTATGTATTAAAACAACTTAGAACATTGAAGAAACTTTGAAGTATTTTTAACATTATGTTAAAACATTATGTTATGTTAAAACATTATGTTAATTTTAACATTATGTTAAAAATAAGAATATTTTAATGTTAACATTTTAATGTTAATGTTTTTAATGAACACTATAAAGAGTAGCTTACTTTTCTGTTGTGCTTATCACTGCAAGTGAACTCTGGTGGATAAAATATAGATTCAGACTTGGGCATCAGCAAATGGATTTATTCTTCTAGGCTTCATCAGTCATTGTACAGTATACTTCATCATCTGTTAGTATAGTGAATAGTTTAGCTTCTATAGAAAAAACCTATCACCTGATGATATTGACTGACCTCAAAAAAACAGAACAGCTCCACATTCAGTTAGTATTATGCTGGGGCATCATCAATTTTTTTGAAAGTTTTAGGCTAGAAATGAATGAACAATCCACCACTTCCTTGAAAATGAGTTTCATTCAAGGGAATTCTCATTTTTACCTTACTTTAAACTACAGGAAAATGGTTCTTTTGACAGATATGATTGGCAGCATCCTAGACAGACAACTAAGGATAAGAAATAATAATAAATCTTTATTGATTAGCCCTTGGGCCATATCAAAGGGCAAAGTTCCAGCAACAAAACATTACCAAAGTTTGATAAAAGCAATTTAAAATGAACTTTGATAAGTTCTGGCCACACATGAGGTAAGTTGTTTTGATATGGGGATCCCAATGAGTCATTTGCTTGGTATATAGCCCGAGGTACCTGTCTCTCACCCTCTTGTACAGGCAACAATCAAATAGTATGTGAGCCAGGTCTTCTACCTCTGCCGCTCCGCAAATGCAGAGATGCTCATTGTAAGGTATAGAATGGAATCTCCCATATCTGACCATTGTGTCAAGCTGTTCAAATCTCGCTCACGTAAATACCTCCCTAAGGTGTTTGGGCAGTTGTAACTTCAAATAGCTGTCTACTTGAAAAGTATGCTTGTATTTACTCAGCCATTTCAAGTTACCCACCTTACACAGCTTCTTACAAAATTTGTTAGTTTAGTGACCCAGGAGATTTGTGATTGTAATTTTATTTGTTCTAGTAGACATAACTTGGGGAGCCTATCAGTCTCCATTTCATTGACTTTTCACCAGTGGTTATAAGCTCTAATTTTGGATAGAGCATGAATTGTATGAATTTCCAATTCAGCTCTAACTGCTGCAGCAGATGTTCTTGGATCTACACCCAGAATACATCTCAAATGCTGGGACTGTGTTTGTTCTAAGACTGTGGTTGAGTATAGACCCCAAACTTTTGCTCCATACAAGAGCATAGTGGTAACCTTAGCTTTATATACCTTAATTAATGGGGCTAAGAACCCTGGGTAGCTATGGTTCTTTAGTTTAAGCAATAAATTCAGGCAGGCTTTTGCTTTAAATGTACTTCGTTGATGATGGCAAACCCAAGATCCAGTCTTGGAAAAAGTTATGCTCAGATATACAAAGATGTTAACCTGTTCAATTGGTTCACCATCTAATTGCCACAGATAAGAAATAAATGATCACTCTCTAGTCTAGATTTAAATTGTAAATCTACATTTTTAATGTGGAAATGCATAAAGTAATCAATAGTTGAAAGTATAGAGCTTGACCAAGATATAAAGTGACCAGTATGGTCTTTTTGAACAGCACCATTTAAGGTATGGTGATTTGGGGAATAAGTTACTTGAGCTAAACAAGATCTAGCTAGGTTACATATATAATGTAATAACTTAAATGCTGTCCATCAACACACCCCAATCAATATCTAAAAAGCCAGTTACAACTATATATACCAGACAGAAAAACACACAGTCTGATAGAGAGAAGTTCCCTGAAGATGGGCTCTTGCAAAAGTCCAAAAGCTTGGAAGACTAAACCTCTGGTCCTGGTGTCCAGGCCAAATTGGATGCTGCAACATTATACTAGGACATATATATATATTTGTCTTCATTTGTGAAGTCATGTATATAGTCCAAAGAGATCCTGACTTAGAGATCAACTGGCTTGATTATTGAAAGTGCTTGTGTAATATCATTTGCTCCCACCTTAATTACCACTGCTTCTGGTTGTCTTTCTGACCATTGGGGCAAAATCATAGTCGTTCCTATATTTAAAAAAACCATGGAATGGAATGGAGTGGAGTGGAATGGGGTGGGGTGGAGTGGAATAGAATAGAATAGAATAGAATAAAATAGAATAGAATAGAATAGAATAGAATAGAATAGAATAGAATAGAATAGAATAGAATAACAGAGTTAGAAGGGACTTGCAGGTTTCTAGTCCAACCCCCTGCTTAGCCAGGAAACCCTATACCATTTCAGACAAATCGTTGTTCAGTCTTTTCTTAAAAATGTCCAGTGTTGGAGCATTCACAACTTCTGGAGGCAGGTTGTTCCACTGATTAATTGTTCTAACTGTCAGGAAATTTCTTCTTAGTTCTATGTTGCTTCTCTCCTTGATTAGTTTCCATCCGTTGCTTCTTGTCCTGCTCTCAAGTGCTTTGAAGAATACTTTGACTTCCTCTTCTTTGTGGCAATCCCTGAGATATTGGAACACTACTATCATGTAACCCCTAGTCCTTGTTCTCATTAAACTAGACATACCCAATTCCAGCAACCATTCTTTATGTTTTAACCTCCAGTCTCATGATCATCATTGTTGATCTTCTCTGCACTCTTTCTAGAGTCTCAACATCTTTTTTACATCATAGTGACCAAAACTGGAGGTAGTATTCCAAGTGTGGCCTTATCAAGGAGTTATAAAATGGTATTAACGCATCAAATGATCTTGATTCTATCCCTCTGTTAATGCAGCCTAGCACTGTGTTGGCTTTTTTTGGTACCTGCAGCACACTGCTGGTTTATATTTAAGTGATTGTCAATTAGGATTCCAAGATCCCTGTCTCATTTACTGCTATTGAGCGAGGTACCACCTATACTGTACCTGTGCATTTGTTTTTTCTTGTTTAAATTTAGAACCTTACTTTTTTCACCATTGACTTTCATTTTGCTAGATAGTGCCCAATGTTCAAGTCTGCTAAGATAGTTCTTTACTTTAAGCCTATCTTTTGGAGTTTTGGCTATTCCTGCCAGCTTAGTGTCATCTTCAAATCTGATGAGTTCCTCAGCTATCCCCTCATCCAAATCATTGATGAAGATGTTGAAGAGTACTGGGCCTAAAACTGGGCCCACTACACATTTCCCTCCATGTAGATGCAGTTCCATCAAGGATCACATGCTGAGTACTGCCAGTCAGCCAGCTACGAATCCATCTAGTGGTGATGCTGTCTAACCCACATTTTTCTAACTTATCAAGCAGTAAGTTGTGGTCTACTTTATCAAATGCCTTACTAAAGTCCAAGTAAATTATATCCACAGCATTCCTCTGACCCACTAACTTTGTCACCTTGTCAAAGAATGCAATAATTTTTTTGAGATTTAGAGTATATTATAGTAACCATAAACAGATTATTAATCCAATAATATAAATGAAAGTAGTATAAAAAGATTACAGTTACATCTTTAATATCTATATTAATTCCCTTATTGTAATGGTACATGAGAATGACCTTGGATGACAGAAGGAATATATGCTGACTAGGGAATGACCGATAAGACAAAGCATACCCCATATCTGTGTGGTAGGTAGATGGTGGGAGATTTGTATAGGTAGTCCTCAACTTATAACTACAGTTGTGACCAGAATGTCTGGAGACTGTTAAATGAGTAGCCCACAATTTTATGATCTTTTTTGCCAAAGTTGTTAAGCAAATCACTTTAGTTAAGTAAATCATGTAATCCATAAATGACTCCACCTTCCCACATTGACTTAGTATCATGGAATCATAGAATAATAGAGTTGGAAGGGACTTAAGAGGTCTTCTGTTCCATGCTTTTTCAACCTTTTCCTCCCATCTCACTGTGGTCCTTTTATATTATGGAAGTGGTATTTTCATCTATTCAAATAACAGGCATTCCTCAAATCAAGCTAAGCTTATTGTAGTAATATACTGTATAGTATTTTCATCCCACTTTTAAATCCTATCACATATACCTTACACAATGAAGATATAATGGATGCCTGGAAAATCACAATTTAAAAAGGTGAAACATTTATTTCTTAATGCTAATTGTTTTCTAGATTATCTTCATAATTGGAATTAATGTTCAATTAATTAATTAAAACTGTGGTGAATATACAGATTCTAATGTAATATGAATTTCAGGGCACTAGTCTTTGCAGTATTTACTGCAGTGTAAAAAAAAAATCATTTTTGTAATTATCCCAATTTGTAACTTGCTGGTTGTTCATTGCAAAGAATGAAACTTCATGTGATAAAAATGCATACAGCCAATTCCTGCACAGCTGGTTTATTCAAAAAGTTTCTAATATGTATTTAAATAGATTGTTTATGCCATGACTTGGGTATGTCTTGAAAATAAAAGAGTAGTCTTGCAAAATAAGACTATTTTTAACTAATTGATAGTTCTGTCTTTCAAATGTCTGTGGAAGTACATAAAGAGTGCAGGGGAATTTTGATTTCTTTTCTTCAGTGACTAGTTCTTAGAAATATGTAGAGTTTGATTCTGAGAGTAGTATAAAGAGCATCATGATAAGCATCCTTTCAAAGTCTTAATTATATTGTTTGAACATAATTGTGATTCCTCCCAGTCATCATATGTCCTATGTATCTCTTTGTTGCTACTTTTTGTGAATAAAAACAAATCTCAGAAAAAAAAAAGATCTGATCTCTAAGTAATTTTTAAAACAGCCAGATTGTAATGGAAAGTAGTCTGGATTCCCAGGAGGGAGGGACAGCATTGCAGAGGTGGAAGAGAAGGTGAAGATTAAATAATTTCTTTGAGAGAAAAATGGTCAAGATAGCTCCTACCTAGGCGTTCTCAGAGTGTATTTTTAGTGCTACAAATAGTTGCTTTAATTTGGCAAGATTGTTCTCTATAGGTGAAGAACAATAAAGGAAACTGCTTTGAAGTAATGTAGCATTCTTTCTTGACATTTGGAGCCTGACACAAATGTTCTCTACTGAATATGTCTCCTTCATTGATATCATTGCTACAAGACCCAAGAATTAGCAGAAATTCTGTTTGGCATAATTTCTTTAACCTAGTAGTTTCACTTAATTGTTCTTTAATGGTAGGTATCTCTAAGGAATGAGAAAAGCTAATATATTGGAAAAACCTCAAGGGATTTAGTTTGTTTCAGCACTTTAGAGAAAATAAGTGTTTATCCTTATTAAAAGAGATTTGCATTTTAATAAAAGTTGTTTCCATATATAATACTACAAGAGGCTGCAATTGTCTGCTTTTATTTAAAGATAGGTGGTAAATAGATGATAAATAGATAGGTGACAGGTACTTTTGAAATATTTAAAACAAATGTAAGTACACTAGCTTCTTTTCCAATATGAAGCATACTTTTTCTTGTATAAAGATTTATTTCTGTTCACAAAGGAACAAAACAATTGTGGAAATCGCCATGCTTATACTGGAGAGTGCAATGCAACATCTAAGGATTTTTGTAGTTGATTTTAGAGGATTTGGAACAGTTGAATGTTTTATCTGTTTTATTTTTAGTGT
This sequence comes from Protobothrops mucrosquamatus, assembly GCF_001527695.2. Taxonomy (NCBI): domain Eukaryota; kingdom Metazoa; phylum Chordata; class Lepidosauria; order Squamata; family Viperidae; genus Protobothrops; species Protobothrops mucrosquamatus. The sequence continues at coordinate 360,512 of NW_015386854.1, read as the reverse complement.
TTTAAAGATCCTATACTCAATTTCTTATTGCCATATTGTTGAAAATGTCTCACAGACTTAGGGTAGAGAAGCAAGTAATCGATATAAGAAATGAAAACTGCTTCAAATTTTATGTAGAGGATAATCCAGTTTTAGAAACTTACTTGATTGAATTAATGACATAAGGAATACAAATAAAAATAGATAACTCTCAAATTCTTTTTGTGTGTTTTATGCCAAATAATGCTCATTTCTCTTGAAAAGATTACACTGAAAGCACAACTATGTCATATTTCATCATTTATGCTGCTTTTAATTTCATGTATATAATATTTAATCTTATAAAAATGGATGTTCTTATTCTCTATAGGACTAGGTCTTATTTTCATTGAGGCATGGTGGTACAAAATGAAACTGAACTGACTGAGTTTATCATACTTGGCTTTAGAAACCTGCAGGAGATCCATCTTTTGCTCTTCACTGGGTTCTTCATCATTTATCTCTTCACGGTGGTGTGGAATACCTTCATTATCCTAATGACATTGATTGACCAGAAACTACAAACCCCTATGTATTTCTTCCTTGGGAACCTCTCCTTTCTGGATATTTGCTATACAAGCACCACTATCCCCCAGATGCTGTCCCATTTACTCTCAGAGAAAAATAGCATTTCCTATATAGGTTGTGCACTTCAGGCATATTTCTTTTTTTCTTTTGTGGGCATTGAATGCCTCCTGCTTGCAGTAATGGCCTTTGATCGCTATGTTGCCATTTGCAATCCTCTACGCTACTCATTGATTATTAGCAAAGAAATTTGTCTCCAACTGGCTACATCCTGCTGGGCTGGTGGTTTACTCAACTCAGTAGTACATACCACCTTTGCCTTCCGGTTACCATTTTGTGGCAATAACCACCTGGATGCTTTTTATTGTGATATTGCTCCATTATTGAGATTATCATGTGGAGACACTTCTCTTAACCAAGTTCTTTTGCTCTCCATTGGCTTTTTCATAGCTTGGACCCCTTTGGCATGCATCCTTCTATCATATAGTTATATCATTTCAACCATCTTAAGTATACACTCTTCAGAAGGCAGGAAAAAAGCCTTTTCTACCTGTTCCTCCCATCTCACAGTGGTCCTTTTATACTATGGAAGTGCCCTTTTCACTTACTCAAGGTCAAATAACAATCATTCTTCAAATCAAGCTAAACTTATTCCAGTAATATATAGTATTTTAACCCCACTTTTAAATCCCATCATATATACCTTGCGCAATAAAGATGTAATGAATGCCTGGAGAAATGCAATTAAAAATGATGAAACATTTTTTCTTAAAACCTAATTATTTCCAAGATTGTCTTTCCAATGAATGAATATTTAATTAATACTATTGTGAAATATGCAGATTCTGATGTACATATGTATTTCAATGTGCACTGGTTTTTCCAACATTTACAGCAATGTGTTTATTTATTGTATAACTTGATGGTTCATCTTAAATAATGACACTTTAGTTCATAAAAACTCTTGCATAGCTAGCCTATTCAAACTTTTTTTTTCCTCACACATATTTGGAATAGATTGTTTATGTCATGACTTGACTATGCCTATGAGAACAGAAGAGTAATCTTGAGAAATAAGACTAAAAGATTTTAACCAGTTGAAACTTTCTGACTATGCGAGCACCTACAGAATATACAGAGTAATAAAAATTATCAATAAGGGGAAATATTTGTAGCTCAGGGTAATAATAATAATAATAATAATAATAATAATAATAATAATAATAATAATAATAATAATAATAATAATAATAATAATAATAATAATAGTAAAGTTGGAAGGGACCTTGAAGGTCATCTAGTCCAACCCCCTGCTCAGGCAGGAAACCCTATACCATTTTGGATAAATGGCTGTCCAGTCTCTTCTTAAAAACTTCCAGTGTTGGAGCATTCACCGCTTCTGGAGGCAGGTTGTTCCACTGGTTAATTGTTCTCACTGTCAGGAAGTTTCTCCTTAGTTCTAGATTGCTTCTCTCCTTGATTAGTTTCCACCCGTTGCTTCTTGTCCTGCTTTCAGGTGCTTTGGAAAATAGCTTGACTCCCTCTTCTTTGTGGCAGCCCCTGAGATATTGGAACACTGCCATCATGTCCCCCCTCGTCCTTCTCTTTGTTAAACTAGACATACCCAATTCCAGCAACTGTTCCTTATATGCTTTAGCCTCCAGTCCCCTAATCATCTTTGTTGCTCTTCTCTGCACTCTTTCTAGAGTCTCAACATCTTTTTTACATCGCGGTGACCAAAATTGGATGCAGTATTCCAAGTGTGGCCTTACCAAGTTTTGGTAAAAAAGGTTGAAATGAGGGATTCTTGGTGCTCTCTGAGCTTGATTGTTTTCTTGCAGACATTTCATTACCAAACTAGATAAAATGATCAGTAGCATTAGCACTGTTGATGTTACATAATTTGGATAATGAAACATCTGCAAGAAAACAACCAAACTCAGAGAACACCAAAGACCTTCAATAAAAGTTATTTCTATATTTCAATTCTACATTTTTATATACTATAATACTACAAAAGGCTGCAATCATCTACTTTTATTCAAAGGTAGGTAGGAGATAAATAGAGAATAAATACATTCTAAATATTTAGTTAAATGTAAGTATACTAACTTCTTATACAATATGAAACATACATTTTTATATGAAGATGGAGTTCTGTTCACAAATGAATAAAAAAATAGTTGAAATCACAATGCATGTAATATAGAACATTGATGCTACATCAATGTTCTTATGTATTTGATTTTAGAGATTCTGAACTATTGAAAATTTTATTTGTTTTATTTTCAGTATTTTAAATTTTTTGTATTCCATTTTGTATGGCTATATTTTAGAGAATGCCTCTAGCATTCAAAGTGTAGTAGAGTAGAAAATGTAATAAATGAATGTAATAAATGAAAGGTGCTTCAAAATCAATACAGAGGATAATCCTGGCTTTAAAATTTTGATTGAACTGATGGAATAAACAGTATGAATAAAAATAGATAACTTCAAATTGTATTTATGTGTTTAGTGGCATATAATCTTAATTTTAATGAAGTGTTCCTAATTTTAACTATTTAGTAGATCCTTACTAACCACTAACTATAGGAAAAGATTTTCAAAAAAAGGATCAGAAACAAAATTAGTTTCATCTCAGTGAACCAAAGACAGTATTCATTAATTTCATAGAATATTATAGAATATTAAACATGTAACCAAAAATTCTTATTGGTTCTGCTATGTTTTGATTCAGTGACAGTTCACAAACAATTGAATTCAGTGATTTATGGATTAATAGATTATTTCATTTTTAGCAAGTTTGGCTGATCTTTCTTCATGAAACACATTATGAAATATATTTCTTTATGGTACATTGCCATCTGAGTAACCTTGGTCCAATCAATTTCTCTCAGTTCTAGGAAGGAGCCAATTGCAAACCTTATCCAGGCATCTCTAAAAATTGAAAAGGAAAAAAAAAATGACATCATACAGATAGTCCTCAAATACAGTCACAAGGGATTATGGAATTTTGGACATAAATCATTGCATAAGTCACATCCATATGTCTGCCACACTGAATGACCACAAACCCGGCTCTCCCAGTTGCAGGGATTAAGCAATCATGCAGGTTATTAAGTGGAGCATTGGAATGACTCAGAGGGTATGAGAGACTATGAGGAGCCCCAAATGAACAAGCTCTATTCCTTGGAAGCTGTGATGGAATATAGTGAGGAGATAGATCCCAGCCTTGCAGTGTGGCACTTGGAAGTAGGACCAGATATGATATGTGAGAGAAAGAGGGTAAAGACAGCCCCTCCTTAATAGTTAACAGATTATATTCTAGATGCAGATAATAGTCCTCAGTCTGTCAAGATTTTGTCCATAGGTGTAAAAGAATAAAGAACTCAGCTTGGAAGAATTACCACATGTCATTCTTGGTTTTGGACCTGACAAAAGACTTCAGAAAGTCTCATGTAGCTTCAGAAGTCTCCAGAGCTCTGAACAACTTTGGAAGAGAATAATAATAATAATAATAATAATAATAATAATAATAATAATAATAATAATAATAATAATAATAATAATAATAATAATAATAATAATAATAATAATGATGATGATGATGATGATGATGATGATGATGATGATGATGTTCTTCTTCTTCTTCTTCTTCTTCTTCTTCTTCTTCTTCTTCTTCTTCTTCTTCTTCTTCTTCTTCTTCTTCTTCTTCTTCTTCTTGAAGAAGAAGAAGAAGAAGAAGAAGCAGAAGAAGAAGAAGAAGAAGAAGAAAGGGACCTTGGAGGTCATCTAGTACAATAAGCAGCCAATTCAGATCCTTGAGAATGCTGGGTAGCAGGGGCAATTGAACTGTGCCCCAAGACTTGCATGCATGGAGACTGGTGCAAGGTAATATTTCTGAGGGGCGATAGAAGCAAGTTCTTAATATAAAATTGAACCAAATATTAAGCCCAAGTCATGCATCTAAAAATCATTGTATGCTAAAAATGTTAAAGTAATGTGTAGTATAGCTTCAAAACTAAAACTTGTTTAGCATTTGTTTGTTGTTGTTTCTTACCACATTTTCATCATATCTGTTTTATTGCATTTTAAAATATTTTGAAAAGATCTGTTCTAATCATTTCTCTTTTTCAAAAGTAGTTTTGGGTACAGCAGATGCAAGGCATATTGATGGATGCTAATATAAATATTACAAGAAGGGAATACTTTATTATAACCAAAATCTGCTGAAATGTCAATACTAATAGATATAACAAAAAAAAGCTTACTATAGTGTGTGAGTGTGTTACTTTATTATTAATGCAACTTTCTTGTTAAGCAATCACACAAGTCATTAAGTGGGCTTCATGGTGCCTTAGGTGTGGGGAAGGCCTTGGGAGGCCTAGAGCAGGCTCTGGGCTTCAGTGCAACATATATATGGAAATGAAGTCAGGATAAATAATAGAATTCACATGTGTTTATTTATTACTCTGAACTCCATCCCAGAAATGATGAAGCCAGATTTCATCAGAAAAATATGAAATTACATTAGAAAGGAAATAAACATCTTTAAAAATCCTCTAAGATGTCTATTTTATACAGATGTAATTATTTTAACTCTCCTAAGAAAAAATGCTGAAAGGGAATATACAGCTTTTAAAGTGATATTTTTTATGCCATGGAACTCCCCCCCCAAAAAAAAAAAAAGAAAAAGAAAAAGAAAAAGCAAGCTGAGGAGAAAGAAATAAAGACTTAAAAACAAAACTGAGAGATATGGGGAAATTGTGAATGATTAGATAACAGCTATAAGTAAACTCTCATTAGCAAATTATTTAAAATAAGGCAAAATACTAAAATATTGTTCTTACTACATTTTTATTGTTATGCAATGATCATCAATTTATTTCTGTGGAAATTTTGTAACAATATGCTATATGAAACTGGCCACAGGATTTCACCTGTTACCTAAACTGTGACATTTCATTTAAAGATAATAAAACACGTTTTCTCACCTATCAATTTTCTCACTGACATTTTCACTTCCTTGTTCCGTAGGCTGTAGATGATTGGGTTGAGAGTTGGTGTTAAGATAGTGTATAGAATTCCCACAAGCTGGTCTTTTTCCTTTGAGTAGCTGGAAATAGGATGAATATATGTAAAGATGCTAGAACCATAGAAGAGAATCACGATGGTGAGGTGTGATGCACAAGTAGAAATGGTTTTGTGAAGATGTCTTTTCTGTTGGTTGCTCAGAATGGCATGAAGGATGAAAGCATAAGAAACTAATGTAAAGAAGAAAGGGCTTAGGCCTATGAAAACACCCACAGTGTGTAGTGCAAGTTCATTGACTGATGTGTCAGAACATGAGATACTTAACAACGGAGGAATATCACAGAAAAAGTGATTAATTCCATTTGACCTGCAGAAGGACAGTCGGAATGTGAGTACAGTATGAAGACAAGCATTAAGAAAACCACAAGCCCAGGAAATCCCAGCTAGCTGCAGACAGATATGTTTATTCATGAATCTAGTATATCCTAATGGACAACATATAGCAAAATAACGGTCCAGAGCCATGGAGGCTAAGAGGAATGCCTCAGTGCCTACCAATGCTATGAGAAAATATAATTGTGCAGCACAGCCCATCAAGGAAATGCGTGGAGATTCCACCCAGAGATCTGCTAACATTTTGGGCACAGTCACAGAGATGTAGCAGATATCTAACAATGAGAGATTTCCAAGAAAGAAATACATGGGACTATGGAGAGATTGATTTAGCACAACTACAATGATCATGAGTGAGTTTCCCACAAAACAAATAATATACATAATAAGAAAAAGAAGGAAGAGGAAACTCTTCCCTTGTTTAATATTCATACCTCCCAAGAGTATAAACTCCATAACAAATGTTTGATTTTCAGCACATGTTGAAATCATGATCTATAAACAGACTACCATGAATAAAAGTGATATTAAAAACTATATGTTGTGCAGTTTTTATGCTTGATCCAATAATTGCCTTTTGTCCTGATTGTTCCTATACACATAAAGTAAGCATTTTTGTATTTCAGGAGGATTCCAGCATTTAATATTCAATTAGCAAAACTTCACTGTCTTGATTACCATTCTAATTTTTCTTTCACGGCTTTCAATCCTGTTTTGATCTCCTAAATTAGCTAAAAGAAAAAAGTCATACAGTACACAATCCTAAATAAATTCTGAGCTGTTTTATCAAGGTTTCAATTTTCCCAGTTTCTTTTTCCAGGCACAGTTATGATTTGTGATCACACCTTAAAAGCTACTTATTTTTATCATGATTTGGAGAATATAACTTAATGGTCAAGCTGCATTTTAATTAAATGAAAGATTGCAAATAATATCTTCTTTTATCTATTAATTTTATGATTGTTATATCTTTACCCAAGTGGAAAATGTCTAGGGTTTTATTATGGCAATATACAGTATAATTGATTAGGCGTGCAAGCTGCATATGCAATAGATTAATATGTATAGTAGCAGCTTTTCCCCTGCAGGTAATAGTAACTTCAGAAACTCCTCTCAACTCTGGTATAAAGGAAAGGAATAATCTTGTTCCTGTATGTTGCAGTCCTGATAACTTTTTCAAGAGTTTCTATCTCTAAAAAAGCAAAACAAAACAAACAAACAAAAAACAGTTAAGTCAGTATTTCATGCATATTAAATAAGAATAAGCATTTAATGTAATACATAGTATGACACATGTATCACTCAGTCCCCAAATTTTCAAATATTCTATGAAAGTTATCCACACTATTGATTCATCAGAGGAGAGTGATTCAAGTTCCATATGTCACTTAATGAATAGGAAATATGGCTCATTCCTAAAATAAATTAAGAATAGTATTTTTATATCTGCTACTTATTTAAATCATTCAAATCTGCTTACAGATTTGTATCAATTGCAGTGATGGCATTTAGAGAGAAATGCATTTCTTATCAAGGAAGCTGTTCTGCCTATTAAAATTTTGAAACAGAAAAAAATAACATATTTCATACCAGTTTTATATATATCTCTTCCTACTTTGAAACCAACATTTGATCTGCTTACCTTTTGTAAGGCACAGCCTTGGATTTGTTTTCCACACTATATCTAATCATGGTGACTCTAAGGCTATTGAATCATGGGAATATTATTGACGAACTGGATTGTTTAATCAGATTGAGGATTCATTCTAGATTATCAAGGCAGATAAATTCATAAAAAATGAACATGGACAAAAGCCTTGCAAATTATCAAATTGATTGAGACCTATCCAATCTTGTCAGATAATTTGTTTACAGAACATCAGAAGCTTCATGTGGTACTTATAGATATAGAGCTAAATTTCTCTTAAATTCATTCAATTCTCAGAATCTGATGATCAGCACTTTAGGATATCTTAAAACAAAAATGTCTCATAGATACCAAATGCCTAGTAACAAATTCTTATTTTTGTAGATGCCTAACCATTATTTGAAATTACATTCATAGTTTCCAATCAAATCTGAAATGGCAATGAATGATTTAATGAGTCATGTTTTACATTTATACTTAAGAGTTATTCATTATAAGAGTAATAACTTTTTTCTTAGGAATTGTTTCATTCCCAGATGATTGCTAATTTAGGAATGCATTTCTCCCCAGAGACAATCTTGTAAATATGGAAAATAGTAACAGTTAAACAAAAACATGTGGCCATATGACCACAATTACTTTTTCCAAATAGAAGATGATGCAATCTTATTTTAAATACAGATTGGATAAAATAAGCAGGAATTATGAAATGGAAATTGTCTTTTAAAATAGCCAAAAACAAGAATAAACCAGAATAGTTGCAATACCAGAGATTGTCATCAAACTATATGCTGTTTCTGTGCTATATCTAGGCCTGAAAACACTGGTCATAATCTTCTGCTTCTAGCCTCTTTTAAGTAATATCTTATCTACCTTATCATTTTCTTAAATGAGAAAGTTGGAGGAGGAATGGAGCATCGTGTAAGCTGTTAGCAGGAAGTCTCATAAGCTCCTGGAATCCAGTTTTTATTTATTTTTAAATGGCAATAGGTACTATTATATTTTAATAGCTGTAAATTGCTGAGAAAAAGAAAAAGAAGAAGAAAACAATCAAGTAAGAGTGAAGGAAGGATTATAACCTCCTTGAGTAATCTGTCTGAGTAAGATGGGCAAAAGGAAACACTAGCAATGGAGTCAGCCTTGGACAACAACCCTCTTCCAAGTCCGCCGAAATGGAGGGATTTCTGTTATCCAAGGAAGCTGCAAGTAAACCAGTTCTTATTTTAATCTGTATTTCTGCCTCTAATAGATTTGAGATGCTTGAATGCGGTCTTCAAACAGAAATAATGCAACAGTTGTTGGAATTCTTTGTTAACATAAAGTACGACCTTTTTGAGTGGCCTAATCACCCCCACCCCCATTCCCAGCTTCTTTATCTTGTCTCCAACCTCTCTACCTTAATTCAACTTTAAGAAGAAGAAAGCAAGGCTATGCAGAAACAGGAACTGAAGAGGCTGTTTGCACATAATTGTTCAAATAATACTATGGCCTAGAGCAGGAGTCGGCAACCTTAAGCACTCAAAGAGCCACTTGGACCCATTTCCCAGAGAAAAGAAAACACTGGGAGCCACAAAACATGCACGTTTGTGCGCAGGGGGGGAGCTTAATTGAAGAGTTTAATTAAAAAGAAATAGAGGCTGCTGTGCATGTGCATTCTCTCTCTCTCTCTCTCTCTCCCTCCCCCCCCTCTCTCTCCCCCCTCTCTCTCCCCCCTCTCTCTCCCTCTCTCCGATCTTCTGCTCACCTGGAAAGCTGGCTTCACGCTGTTCTCCGACAAGCTGACACACATTCTTATTGGGCTGGCTCTCTCCTGCAACTTACATTGTTGCAATATAAAATTGTAGATATCTAGGATGTTGTTCCTTTTTTTACCTTTTCCTTCTTTCACAAGAATTGTTAAGTCCGGAGAATAATGGCGCTTGACACGATGCATTTCTAACGTCTTTATTCTCTGCTTCCAATCTACGAACAACCCGAGCAGAGGCACGCAGGCCTCTATTTATACCTTCTGATCCCCGGGCAATTCCAACCAATTACAAGGCGGTCTTTTCCCGCCTTGTGCATGCGCGCAAGGCCGGCGCTGCTCAGTCTGGTCCCGGGCAGCTTTTGCAAATGCCCGGGACTCTTGCAACGTCCCGAGCCTGCTTTTGCAGGCTCAGGACACAACACCCCTCCCCCCTAGATGAAATAATACTGCACCCAACATGGATGCCACCATAGTAAGGTTTTGTGTTACTAACTGTTATATTAATGTCACAAGATGTGTGTAAGGTGTGGGGCTGTTCCGTCGTACCTGGACCCGATGTGCCCCAACCCCGTTTCCACAGAGTCAACCAGTCTGGACCTCTAATTAAAGTTATTAGTATATACATGCTCACCTTACGTAATCTGCAAGGTATTTGGGAGGGCCTTTGACCCTTAGCGACCTTCTCAGACCTGGGGAGCTTGTAGTGTTTTCCTAGTTGCTTCCCACACTAGGTGAATTACCTTGTGGTTGTCGCGTGACTTCTGTTTGACTTTCCTGCCCATCTCCAAAGCTCGAGAAGTCAGGACTCTGCCATTCACTATACCTGGTTGACCTACCACCTATGGAGTTTTCCAACCCCTCTGAACTCATCTCCATGTTTCCTGATGGAGTGTGGTTTTCCTGGCTCCTTTCTGTAGTGATAGGGTCTAGGGATACCTCCATGTTAGCCCTAATGCGTGGGGACATCCTTCTATGAACCATTTCTGCAAAGGACGTGTTACCCCTTTGTTTTGCCTGCTCTCTTGTATGTTGTCAGTTGTGAGTATGCTCCCAGTAATTCTCCGTGTCTGGAATATTGTTTGTGAGGTGTGGATAGTTAGTATACCTCCGGTGGGACTCCCAGGCTGGAGTGTGTGTGGGGGTGTCTGTGTGCCCCCTTCCCCATGAATTTCTACCTGAATCTCCTGTGGAACTTGGGTGTTGAGTACCTGTGTCGTCCCCCACAACCATCGTTGGCTGTTGATTTTGATTCCCAGAATGCATTTCCCATTCCTCCTCCCCCCTAGAGGAGACTGAGGAGGAACCCTAGGCGAGTCCCGCCTCACACGTAGTTGATCAATGTGGTGGCGAAGAACACGGCCGTCTTCCAGGGACACCTCGTAGGACAGAGGCCCCGAGACCTTGCAGACCACAGCCGGGACCCAGAGGTGTCCAGGCCCGTAGTTCCTGGCCCAGACAAGATCACCTTCACGCAGGACCCGTGGTGGGTGTGGCTGAGACACCTGTGAAGCTACACGTTCCGGATGCAGCCTGTCCAATTTAGTCACGAGCCGGCGACCCCAACGGAGTTCGGCCGGGCACTTACCCGTGGCAGTGCACGGAGTAGTACGATGTGCTAGAAGAAAGTCAGCCAACCTGTGATGCCAATTGCTGTAAGTCAGCTTCTTGAGGGCATCCTTGGCGACGCGGACCATCCGTTCAGCCAGACCGTTGGTGGAAGGATGGAAAGGAGCCGAAGCAGCGTGGCGGATCATGTTGGCCTGTAGAAATCCCTGAAACTCAGTAGAAGTAAATTGAGGACCATTATCCGACACCAGAACATCTGGCAGCCCATGTGCAGCAAAAATGTTTCTCAACACTTGAATAGTCTTGGCAGCGGTGGTAGATGACACAGGCACAACCTCCAGCCATTTGGAATGGCTATCAACAACAACCAGGAAGAATTGTCCCTGAAAGGGCCCAGCGTAATCTATATGTATTCTAGACCATGGAGTGTGTGTTTCCTCCCACCTATGCACAGGGGCCTGGGGCATTTCAGGCCTGGACTGCTGACATGCATGACACCCATGTACCTGGGCCTCGATGGCCTGATCAATGCCAGGCCACCACAAATGGCTGCGCGCAAGCGCCTTCATCCTGACAATCCCAGGGTGGCCCTCATGTAAAGAAACCAAGATTCTAGCCCTCAATGAGGCCGGGATCACAACTCTAGATCCCCAGAGGAGGCAGCCATTGAAAGTGGACAACTTGTGCCTCTTGACCCAAAAACGTTGAAAATCCTCCTCAGGGCACCTGTCAGGCCAACCTGACAGCACCCATGTCAGCACGCGTTTGAGCGTGTGATCAGTGGCAGTTTCAGCAGCCACATCCCTAGCATTAAGGGGACACTCAGGCAACTCCTGAATGGACAATATGTGTACAGCAGGAGCGGGATCAGGCTCCACAGTA
>NW_015386854.1:327326-348599 GCF_001527695.2 Protobothrops mucrosquamatus | reverse complement strand
ACCCATTTCCTTGCCAGGCTTGTGAACTAGTGAATAGTCATAAGCTGACAGAAAGAAGGACCAACGCAGCATACGAGGGGACAGGATGTGAGGTGTTTGCTTAGATGTAGTGAATAACCCCAGCAAAGGCTTGTGGTCCGTAAAGACCGTAAAATGGCGGCCATAGAGAAAATCATGGAACTTTTTAATTCCAGCCACAACAGCCAAAGCCTCCCTATCAATTTGAGCATAGTTGTGCTCAGCAGCAGATAATGTCCTAGAATAATAAGCCACAGGGACCTGAGTCCCATCAGCCATCAGATGGCTAAGTACAGCACCCACACCATAGGGAGAAGCATCACAAGCCAGACACACTGGCAACTGCTCATTAAAATGAGCTAACACCGGATTGGATGTAAGCAAGGCCTTAACCTCATTGAAACTGGCCTCATGGACTTTGGTCCAATGCCAACAAGCATTTTTGTCTAGAAGCCTGTGCAAAGGTTCAGCAATAGCAGCTTTATGAGGTAGAAAAGCATGATAAAAGTTCAGTAAACCCAAGAAGGCTTGCAATTCGCCCTTAGACTTGGGGCTTGGAGCCTGCTGAATAGCTTTGAGCTTAGCATCAGACGTGTGTATACCCTGCGCATCTATCCAGGAAATCAGTGGAATGCACACCAATCTTACATTTGTCCTGTTTTAATTTAAGGCCTGCTCTCCGGAAACGAAGCAAAACAGCCCTTAACCTCTCTGCCAGCATTTGTGGAGAGTCTCCAGCGATGAGAACGTCATCAAAATAAGGACACACACCAGGAATACCCCTCAGGGTGTTTTCCATTACACTCTGAAAAATGCCAGGAGTGACATTCACCCCAAACTGTAACCTCTTCACCTTGAAAGCCCCACGATGGGTGACAATAGTTTGGGCCTCTGCTCCTGCATCATCAACAGGCAGCTGTTGATATGCTTGAGCCAGATCAAGCTTAGCAAAAAATTTTCCCTCCTTGAGAGAAGCCAGAATGTGGCTCACTACAGGCACAGGATAAGCATGTTGCTGTAGTGCCTTGTTTAGTGTGCACTTGTAGTCAGCACAAATATGAATGTCCCCACTTGCCTTTAAAGGCGTTACAATGGGAGTTTCCCACGGGCTAGAATCTACAGGCTCTAGAATGCCTTGCTGGAGCAGCTTGTCCAGTTCAGCATCAATCTTACCCTTAAGAGCAAATGGTACTCTCCTAGGTTTAACCCTAATGGGCTGTACAGCTGGATCTAGCTTCAGTGAAACTGGAGGTCCTTTGTAGGACCCTAGCTCAGAATTGAAAACATCTGCAAACTCCTTGCATACATCTGCAAGGGTCTCTGTTTGCAATTTGTGTAGCCCTGTTACTTGTATTCCCAAGGCCTCAAACCAATCGAGTCCAATGAGACTCGTTCGCTCACCCCCCACAACCAGCACGTCTAAGGGGCCTGAAAAATTCTTATACTGTACCTTAAGGGTGGCCTCCCCCTTAACGCACACTTGAGAATTTTGAAAATCTGTAAGGATTACATTAGAAGGCCTTAACGAAACTCGCTGGCCACTGCTGCTGCAGATTTTGTGAAATGTGTTGAGGGAAATTATGGATAGGGCAGACCCCGTGTCAAGTTCCATCGACAATGGCACTCCCTGCAATTTCACTTTAAGGGATAATTTCTTTTTAAGGGGTTTGTGTGTGCCTATTCTTAAAATGTTCCGGCGTGTTGCACAGAACCCCACCCTGTTTTGACTGGGCACCCTGGTACTTTCAGATTCAATTCTTCCTTCGGTTGTACCTTCTGTCGACCCAGGCAGACCGCAGCGATGTGGCCTTTCCGCACGCTCGGCGAATGGCGGAATGGAACCGACATTCCGTTCGCTTGTGGCGACCACCGCATCCGAGGCAACGAAGCTCAGCTGGGCCCTTGTCCTGACGATCTTTGGACCTCCTTCCAGCTGCTTGGTAAAGCTTGTCCACCTCTTCTTCAGGATCTTCTTCCGAATCCTCTCGCATGTCTTCCTTGTGGATGGTGGCGGTCTCTGGAGCGCTTCGATTAGGCCGCATGTTCTTGACCGCCCCACCTGCAGCTTCTTCTGCTGAAACCTCTCGCAGAGCATCTTGGAAAGAGACATCTTCCTTAGTGAACAGCTTCTGCTATAAGTGTCTGTTCCTCGGTCCGCACACAAAACGATCACGCAGTCTTTCCTCTAAGTTCTTGAAGTCTGTATTCTTTTGCTGATTCCCCAGCTCGCTGATCCCTCAGTTCAAATGTGTGCCTCCAAGCAATGACAGATTGCTTAGGCTGGAAGTGTTCCTTCAAAACTTTCTTCAGATTGGAGTATGACACCGTTTCCAGCGAGGCCGGGGCGATTAGGTTCTCGGCGATCTCAAAGGTGTCTTGCCCACAAATGCACAACATTGTGGCAGCCTTTAGACCTTCCTCTCTTATCTGGTTTACGCGGAAGTAAGTCTCGACTCTTGCAACGTAAGATTCCCACTTCTCAGGGTGAGAGACGTCGAATTCCGCTAAACGCCCAATTTTCACCATGATCGAGGAACAGGGTCTTCTTCAGCCGCACGCACCCTCCAGCGATTTCGTACTGGCAGGATAAATGCTGACTTCAACGCCGTTGTTCCTCTTCCGGACTTCTTTGGGTGAGTCTTCAAGCTTTCCTAGCTGTATAGACTGAATCCCACCCTCGTCGCCAGTGTTAAGTCCGGAGAATAATGGCGCTTGACACGATGCATTTCTAACAGGTCTTTATTCTCTGCTTCCAATCTACGAACAACCCGAGCAGGGGCATGCAGGCCTCTATTTATACCTTCTGATCCCCGGGCAATTCCAACCAATCACAAGGTGGTCTTTTCCCGCCTTGCGCATGCGCGCAAGGCCGGCACCGCTCAGTCTGGTCCCGGGCAGCTTTTGCAAATTCCCGGGACTCTTGCAACATCCCGAGCCTGCTTTTGCAGGCTCAGGACACAACAAGAATGTTTTTTTTTCTTAAAACCTGAACTGTCTTAAAGATTTATATAGAGATCTTTACTTCTATTAACTGTTCAATCTATACAACTCCCATCTTTATATTTTCAGAAACCAAATTCAACAATTTTGTTTAATTTCTTCAAAATTAAGTATAATAATGCCCAACTGACATAGGATGAGACTCAGTAACATTAATACCTTTTTATTTAGGAATTTGTCTAGGAATGAACAATGGGAAATGATGTAACCAAGTAAAATGGCTTGAAACAAATACAATAAGAGCTTTCTATGTTATATTTTCAAATATAAGCTTTTATCCTCAATTCATTGTGTTGTGTGTAACATCTCTTCATACATTTTCTTTGAGTTGATTTTATTATCTGGTTGCAAGAGAGGAGTATCAGAAACAATATTAAAATAGCAAGTATTCAATATCTATGCTTATTAGATTTTGCAATGCATTTTCTTCAAACAGAACAAAAGAAAATGAAATGGCTGATATATTAAAATTAATTAATGACAGTAATATCAAAAAATATAATATGGACATTTAAGAAGATGTATGCAATCAATTTGTTCCCTAAATTACAATTTTGGATAATCAAATAATGAACAAAGAGGACAAATGTCAAAAAAAATGGAAAGATTCACCATGTTTCTCAAACACAACCATTCTTCCTAGCATTTATTAAATTTAGGAACTATTGAATGAATTAAATCAGATATAACTTTCTTTTGGAAACTATCAGAAGTATGTCATAAAACAGAAGATTGTATCTGAAAAACAATTAAACGCTTTGGATGAATACAGAACTGAAAGAAAGAAAGAGGACTTGCAGCATGACTCATCTCATGTGCCACGTGTTGGTGGATCACATATTTTGTACAAAACTTATTTTGTTCATCTTCTTCCCTATACTGTACCAGTTGAATAAACCTGATTTAAATTAATTGAATTGGATCCTAACTGCCGTGGACCGGTTTCCTCAGATGCATCAATTTCTTCAGAGCCAGTTTCACTTCCTTGTTCCGTAAACTGTAGATTATGGGATTGAGTGTGGGGGTCAAAATATTATATAAAACTCCTACAATCTGATATTTTTCAAATGAATTGGTAGATGTGGGATTGAAATATGTGAAGAGAGCAGAACCATAAAACAGAATCACAACTAGAATGTGAGATACACAAGTAGAAATGGCTTTGTGATGCCGCCCTTTGTGATCATTGCTCATAATAGCATGAAGGATGAACACATAAGAGACCAAAGTAAAAAAGAAAGGGGTAAGACCTATAAATATGCCTATTGTGAAAATGGCAAGTTTATTAAATAATACATCAGAGCATGAGATACTCAATAAAGGAGGGATGTCACAGAAAAAGTGGCTAATTCTATTAGACTGGCAGAAAGACAAATGGAATGTGAGTGCTGTATGGAGAGAAGAATTTAGAAAACCACAAACCCAAGATATGGTAGCTAGCTGGAGACAGGTGTATTTATTCATAAGCCTAGTATAGACCAAAGGGCAGCATATAGCAAAGTAGCGGTCAAGAGCCATGAAGGCAAGTAGGAATCCTTCAGTGCCCATTAAAGCAATAAGGAAATAAAGCTGTGCTGCACAATCTGCCAAGGAAATGATGGGACATTGCAGCCAAAGACTTGCAAACATTTTTGGTACAGTCACAGAGATATAACAAATATCCAAAAAAGAAAGATTGCCAAGGAAAAAGTACATGGGTGTGTGGAGAGATTGATTTAACATAGTTACAGTAATTATGAATGAATTCCCTGAAATGCAGATAATATACATAGCAAGAAAAAGGATGGCGAAGAAGTTCCTTCCATGTGTAATATTTAAAATTCCCAGTAGTATGAATTCTGTAACAGATGTTTGATTCCCATTTTTAGATAAGAACATGATGTTTACACTGGATATGGAGGGAGAAAAAAACGAAGAGTTATTATCTTATCACATATGTGTTTAATCATGGCTCCGGCTGCATGTTCACTGCGAAAATTCTTCTCCCTATGTATTACTATTATACCCAATTATTTTGAATCCTCAGATTTTCAGACTAAATACTACATTTTTTAGTATTTTGCATTTCAACACTCTCTTCAAGTTTCATTCATTCATCCATACTACTTTCATGGCCAGAGTTTTTAAGCTACTTTTCCCATTTCCCATTAATAACAGGAGAGTTTTGCCTAGCTTTGAATCAGAATATTTCAGATTTAATTAAATTATTTCAAATTAAAATTTTATCTTTTCATTATCATTATCAGATTCAAGTCATTATTGGATTCAGCTTCATAATATTTTAATATTAATTGCATCATGTATATAATTTGGCCTAGAAACCCACTTTTTTTTTAGTTAAGAAATGCAAAAGACTATTGCTTTATATAAAAATACAGTTATGCTACAATCTAGGCAGCATTTGATCTATATAATGAAAAGAAATCTGTTAAGGGAACTTTTGGATCATTCCTATGAGAAGATTACCTTTTTTATCATTAATAACTTTGTCCCTAATGCAAGTCAACTTTCTTTTATCAACAAATACATTGTGACTTATGTGTTTTTCATCAGCTTTTTTTTGTTTTTATTTAATTTACCATAAGACATTTCTGAGAGAATTTATAAATCTCTGTTTGGAATATTCTTGTACAAGAAATTTTCAGTGGACCACAATTTGTTTATCTTCACATATACAATTTATATAAAAACTGTGTATGTGAGAATAAACAAATTGTGGTCCACTGAAGATGTTACAGAAACTTAAAGTTGAAAATGACCATAGAAATCACTTGTATTCAGTTCCTTGCTCAATGCAGGATTCATTATACATCTCTGATAGATGACATCTCATTGACAAAACATTGTATAGTCAGGAAGCTTTTCCTGAAGTTCAGTCTGAACTTCCTATTTAAGACAGTGGAAGGTTTTGCTTAATAAACTTCACATTACTAAAATGTGAAGAAATGCTGGTGGGGATAATGGAGTATAAATCAGAGAAGACCAGAAGACTCTATAGTGAGGTGGCTACAAAAGTATAGACTGCTTTAAAATACTAAAAATTAAAATAAAATAAAATCTCTGACAAAAAAATAACCAAACTTAAAACAGACTTGCCTCAATATTCATTTGATTTGGATATTGCTTATAATAGTATTCATCTGATTTCTCTTTAAATTATTTTTTTCTTCTCTAATTCTCAGAACTATGCACTGCATTTGTTCCATTTTATTGTGAAATAAGTTAGACATCTAATATTATTCTCTGTTTAAAACATCAAACGTAGATATATTAAACATGTTTCACTTCTACGAAGTACTTACTTTGCAGAAGAAACATTACTCTTTCTTTTTTTGAAGCAATATGCTATGATAAAGCAAAGCAAAAGATTTTCATTTATGCCAATGGATGCCTGAGGAGATCTAATCGATAAGGGGTAAATTAATCAAGGATAAAATAATAATGCATTACTGAAACAATATAATGAAAGAAAAATGCATCTATAGATGACAAGTAGAACTAATTTGTAGCAGGGAAAGCTTTTACCATTTACACTCAAGCCTGTCAGTAGATGAGATGCTTGCTTGCCTCACAAAATCTTGAGAAGGAAGTATAACAGAATAACAGTCTGAGAAAGTTGTGTTTGGTCTAATAGAACATAGTACTGGTAAAGTAATATATTAGCTATTGAAATGACTCTATGGCATTTAAAATACAGGTTTCTCCCACAGGTTTCAATTCCAGACCTACTGCTCCCCATTGGGCTTTGTGTTTTTCACAGTTCTCTCAGGAATCCAGATCTCTGTGAGACACATTCTGAATTTTGGTTGTGGTTTGTTCTCCAAGCTTTTTAAATATAATTTCTGAATGTTTCATTACTAAACTAGGTAATATCATCAGCAGGATTTTCTTGTCCTATTCTCCTTATCTCATAAACATCTTGTGTGCTGGTGTGGTCAGTTGGTCGTGCAGTTGTTTGTTCATTAGGAGCTATATTTGAATTTTGAGCAGCTGATTGGTTCCCTTGTTGATTGGCCCTTCAAATGGTCTGGTTTCTTACATAGTGATATGTTGGATCTAGATCAATATGCTTGTTAATTGCTCCTTTGATGGAATATTTCTAGATTTATCTAGATCCAACTCTGGCATCTCCTGGTATAGCAAAATCAATCAGCTGTACCCTCGGTTCTCTACAACTGCGATATCTGGTATGCTGTGTTCCAAATGGTGATCTGTCGAAAGTCCCAGAAGATCTTCATCCTCTCATTCTCAACAATTTTTTCCACCCTATGTTCCCACAACTTTTCAGACACAGGCAAGTCGTATTTTTTACACAATACCCAGTGGATTAATTTAGCAACTCGGTCATGTCTAGCTTTGTAGTCAGTTTGTGCGATTTTGCTGCACTCACACAAGTTAGATGTGAAACAGTTTCAACTTTGTCATTGCAAAGTCGGCAATTTAGATTGTCAGTGGATTTTTGTATCTTCGCTTTCATGGCATTAGTTTGTAGTGCTTGTTCTTGAGCAGCCAGTATTAAGCCTTCCGTTTCTTTCTTGATGGTTCCCATCTTAAGTCATGTTTATGTCAAGTTGTTATCACATTTTCCTTCAATGTTTTTCAAATGCTGTCCATGCAAAGCTTTGGTTTTCCATCTATTTAATCTGTCATCCAGCCGTTTTTCCTTATATTCTGCCTTTGTTTCTGTTATTTTTATAATGCTCTCTGTTTTCACAGCCTGCAGCAGTTTTTCTGTGCTTTGATTCACAAAGTCATTCAAACTTTGTTTTTCTTCTTCTACAGTTTGGTGGATTTGCAATAGTCCTCTGCCCCCTATTTTTCTTGGCAGGTACAACCTGTTGATGTCACTTCATGGATGTACAGCGTGGTGCATATTCAAAAGTTTACGCGTTTTCCGGTCTAGATTTTCCAGTTCAGCCAAAGTCCAGTTGATAATTCCGGCTGGGTATCATATCACTGGGACTGCCCATGTATTAATGGCATTATTATTATTATTATTATTATTATTATTATTATTATTATTATTATTATTATTATTATTATTGTTGTTGTTGTTGTTGTTGTTGTTGTTGTTAATTGTATTTTTCTTGTTTTAGTACTTTTGAGCTGCCCAGGATTAGAAGTTGAGTGTTACATAAGTTTGATAAATGAATAATTCTTTCATATTCCTATTCTAAGGATATGAAGATAAATACAAATCTTCAGGTCCAGAATTAACCATTGGAATTATTGAGATGTACTATAACCCTGTTAGCTCCCGTCCATTGGAGACTACTGTGATGGAAGTAACAAAGGAATGTTACTTTGTCTCCTTGCAGCATGCTTTAACAGAAGTAGACACAATGGTAATTATGTTGCTTCCTCTTATGGAGAGATATTAGAATTATGAAGCACAATGAGGTATTATTCCTGATATAATTTGAAATCATATTGGTTATAAAAATATTTGATAGAGCTGGATAAATTGGCTAGTTTAGTTTTCTTTTTTCTTTCGGTAAAGCCAAAGCATACCAACCTCAAGCTATTGTTTTGCTTAAAGCTACACTTTAAGTAATTTTTTTCAGTAAAAATCTTCTTAAATATGACCTAAACAAAATTGTTATTAATTAGGCTATTGACAATGTAAATGTTCTCTTTTTCTACAAAAATAAATAAAATAAGGATATTATCACTGTCTGCCTTTCATATCTCACTCTCCCTTCCATCCATTCTGGATAGTAATTTATGTAAGTGACAAACTCCATACCACATAATCAATCAATATGCAACAGATATAGTGAAACAACACAGTATGATGAGCCAGCATGATCATAATATATTAATGTTACACTGAAAATGTAAATGGAGAGACTTGGCAAAGAAACAATATCATTATTTTTCTTCTCCCTATGCTATCATCCATCCTGTATATATCTTTGGTTTGTGCTTTGTCTTTCACAAACCTTATTATACTCTTTTAAGTTACCTTTCACTAAGGAAAATGATATTGTTTGGGGCCATGTTATCTATGGAAACATTTTCATCCCATTACATTAGATCAGGGGTAGGCAACCTCTGCTCTTTTATGATTCATGGACTTCAACTCCCAGAATTCCTGAGTCAGCATAGCTGACTCAGGAATTCTGGGAGTTGAAGTCCATGAGTCATAAAAGAGCAGAGGTTGCCTACCCCTGCATTAGACCATGTCACCTGTGAGGCAGGGATGGTATATTGTGGACCCCGTGAGATGAAGAATTCTGACTAGAAAGGTCCAAGAAAAGAGTTTCCTCTGCCATTGCCTCCACCCTTGGAACATTCGCTCCCCAGAGGTGAGGCAGGCAGCAATTTTGGAAAGATGTAAAAAAATGCTTGGAACCCACAGAAGAGCATGCAGCTACTGATTAGCACCCAGAAAGCTCTTCTCCCCATCTTTTTATTACTATTTAATATTACTTTATAATCTATCCTTGCTTTTTTAAATTGTAAATTTTAAATTTTAAAACATATTTCATATTTTATTTATTTTTTATTTGTTCACCTCCCAGAGTCCCCTGGTAAGGGAGATGGACAGTTTCAAAAATTTGATAAATAAATATATAAAATAAAAAGAAATTTAAAGACAGCTGTCATCATTTATTATTCATCATTTATTATCATTTTATTTGTATACAAGAAAAAATACGTAGAGTAGTATGAAAATATATTTCTTCTTACTTTTGGCAAATTAAAATTGAAACCTGCTTTTTCACTTAGAAAATGATTTTTGATATTTAAAGCTGAATTCAGAAAACTACGTATTTTCCTCCTCCTCCCTCCTCTCCTCTTTCCCTCTTCCTTTTTTTAATGAGAAAACATACCCTAAATATGCCTCATTAATTTTAACTTCAGTAGTCAATATGCTATGAAGTATTCATTATATTTGCTACTAAGAATACAACTGTATGTTGGTCTACTCAGAAAGAGGGCCTATAGCAGTGATGGCAAACCTTTTAGAGACTTAGTGCCCAAAAACTGGCCCCGGCCCTGCTCCACCCCCCTGCCTGCCCCCACTCTGCCCCCCATACCCCACCCCACTTGCCTACAGGACCACTCACCGCCTCCAGGGCCTGCCACAGATCGCCCAGGCAGCCCAGGAGCGCTATGGTGGCCACACCCTCTGCCTGCGCTCTACAGCATTAACTGCATGATGGGTGTGAGGGCAAAGTCTTGTCTACGCTGCCTGGCTGCCATATCCTTGGCTGCGCTGCTCCATGTGGGCCACGCTCGAGGGCGACTCTCCTTCAGGGGGGCTGCTGGGGAGGAGGGGGTCATGGGGGGAGGCAAGGCTGGGGCAATGGCACATGTGCTCACAGAGAGAGCTCCGAGTGCCGCCTCTGGCACCCGTGCCATAGGTTTGCCACCACTGGCCTATAGAGTGGCAACAGTTATTTCTAGATTGGGTGATTACAAAATTGCAAATAGAACCTAGTATATACAACACAGTTTTTGTTCCTTTTGTATAACTTAATGTTCTTCAGAATACTTGTTCAGGACTATAAGTCTTCCAATCTTTTGCATACATTTCTTTTAAGGGCTTGTTTAACTTCCTTATTCCTAAGGCTATATATCATGGGATTCAAAAGTGGAGTGATAATACAGTAGAACATAGCTACCAACTGGTCCATGTTGAAGGAGAAATTTCGGGTGGGCCTGACATAGATGAACATCATGGTTCCATAAAAGATACCAACTGTTAAATGGGAGGCAAAGGTGGAAAAGGCCTTTTTACGTCCATCTGAAGAATGAATATTCAGAACAGCAATCAAGATGGCAGCATAAGAAATTGCAGTTAATGTGAATGATCCAACAAGAATGAAAGAACAGATGAAAAAACTCAACATTTCATTGAGTTGGGTCTGATTACAAACTAGCCTGAGCAATGGCAATATGTCACAGAAAAAATGATCTACAATATTGCTTCCACAATAGCTGAGCTGTGATATTAGAAAAACTGGTACTAATGGTAGGACCAAACCAGTAATCCAAGACCAAATGCAGAGTTGAGTACAGACAATATTATTTATAATTCTATTATATCTCAGAGGAAAACATATAGCCACATATCTATCATAAGCCATTGCAGCCAGAAGGAGGCACTCAATGCCACCAAAAGCATGGAAAAAATATATCTGAGTAAGACAACAATTGAAAGATATAACATTCTTTTCTCTAATGAGGTCAGCCAATATGGTTGGGACTGTAACTGTAGTAAAACAGATCTCTAGAAAGGAAAAGTTTCTCAAGAAGAAGTACATTGGGGTGCTGAGAGAAGGCTCATAACTAGTGATGAAGACTATGACTGTATTTCCTATTATTGTTAATATGTACATGATTAGAATGAGTACAAATAATGGAATTCTGGTCTTTTGCAGGCTGGAGAATCCTGCGATAACAAACTCAGTCACTGTAGTATAATTGGAAAATTCCATCTTAGGACTGCTGCTGCTTCTGTGGAAACAATTTTTTTTTTTAAAAAAAAGGGTGAATGGTTTTTCTTTTTTGTAATACTATGATAGTTCATAAGATGTTTATACCAGAAAAAAATAGAATCAGAAAACTATACAAGTGAAACAGTTCAGTGATAAAATGAAACAAAAGAAATAGGCATACATGGCATTACATCTCCTCCTCCTCCTCCTCCTCCTCCTCCTCCTCCTCCTCCTCCTCCTTCTTCTTCTTCTTCTTCTTCTTCTTCTTCTTCTTCTTCTTCTTCTTCTTCTTCTTCTTCTTCTTCTTCTTCTTCTTCTTCTTCTTCTTCTATGTCTAGATGAAACTTTTAACTGCCAAAATGAAACTACCTTCTTGGCTTTGTTGTTGGCCAAAAATAAGTCATTATGGGTACATGTNCTCCTCCTCCTCCTCCTCCTCCTTCTTCTTCTTCTTCTTCTTCTTCTTCTTCTTCTTCTTCTTCTTCTTCTTCTTCTTCTTCTTCTTCTTCTTCTTCTTCTTCTTCTTCTATGTCTAGATGAAACTTTTAACTGCCAAAATGAAACTACCTTCTTGGCTTTGTTGTTGGCCAAAAATAAGTCATTATGGGTACATGTTTCTGGTAATAGCTGACATACCAGTAGATGGACCAGGCTCTATGTGGCTCCACATTCACATAGCATGTTGTTATCTGCTAAGAGCCTTCAATGAAGCATATTGGTTTTGGTCTTAACCTATTTGTATAACCTATACATTATTGCTTATATAGCTCATTTAAAATATTTAAAGAAAAAAAATTCAAGGAGCAAACAAAGCATTGCTATATTTTATTCTATGAATTCATAGCAGACATCAAATCAGACTAAAGCTATGGAAACAGAAAATGATGGATAATATTTGGGATCTGATCTAATAAAAATAAAACAAAAATCAGATGCTGAACATCAGTTTAGATTACTATTTTATACTATAGGGAGAAAAAATCATATAGTTATGAATTACTATAAGTGTTCTATTAGAACATTCATGTATGAATGAGAAAAATCATAATGTCTTTCAGAAAGTTACTCTTTTCCTTAATATTTACTCTTCCACTTACAATAGTTATTTATTTTACATTATTTTATATAGCGCAACAATCAAACATATATGCTTTGTCCCTGAAAAGGTCTAGGTTACAATTAGTTTAGCAGACCTACCTTTTAACTTTAAATTAAACCTAAATTTTATTCAAAAAAGAAAATATGTGAAAAAAACTCATCGTGACTAATGTGTCAACAGTGTGATTACAGTTCTAGCGAACAGTTTAGAAATATGAGAACTCTTTACAGAAGTCCGAGAATGGAAAGTAACAAATGACCTGCTCAGTAGAACTGAAAAGAAGAAAAAAAAATTGGGTGGATCAACAGAGTTATTTTGACAAATATATGTATATTAAAATAATTCTGGGTATGATGCACTCACTTTAAAGCAGTAAATGGGAAAGAAGATGATAATGGAGAAGAGAATCTGAATGCAAGCATCCTAGTTTTTGTCTGTCTGTCTGTCTGTCTGTCTGTCTGTCTGTCTGTCTGTCTGTCTCTCTGTCTCTCTGTCTCTCTCTCTCTCTCTCTCTCTCTCTCACACACACACACACACACACACACACACACACACACACCTGTCACCTATCTATCTGTCTGTCTGTCTGTCTGACTATCATCTATCATCTATCATCATTTATCATCTATCAATCTATATCACTCATTTGTATGGACTGCAATTCTGCAATCTATTTCTCCTCTTCCTCTGTTGATTTCAGTGAGCATTGATTAGGATATTAGCACTTAATTTACTTGGGCTTGTAGAAGGACAAATAAATATAAATGGTAGGTTTCTACTGTTTTTAATCTCCTCTTTCAACCCCCTTTTTATTTCAATATAGCAAAAATTGGACATATTTTACTTGCTTGTTACCTTGTTTAGATTTTTAGATTAAATTATATTATGTTTTAAAATTGTACTTTACATTATATTTTTCTTTAGAAAATTTCTGAACAGAAAAAAAATGTTCAGCTCTGTTAGATGTGACTGTTCTAATTCTATTTTAGTGGCAATATTTGGCTAACCCTTGTAATATTATGTATAACATACAGGGTCTTGGGGAGCCAAGAAACAAGCAAATAAATAATAGAATTAATCAATCTCGTGTTCTCCACCAAACTAAAATATTTTAGCTTAAATTTTGCCATTTAAATAAAAAGAAAAAGGCATGTATTACTTTATTTCATTAAAAAAGACTTCATAAAATAGCATCCATATAAAAATATTGTGTAACGTCTTGATACTTTAAAAAAAGGGAATCACTGGAATAAATTCAACCAACTTTACAATTTGTACTAAAATGAAATTACTCCATGCAGTAATTCAGATGCATGATTGTACTTGCCTTGATGAATTCCATGTATCTGAAACTAATTTACTCTTCAAGAGAACAATCAGAAGTATGAGTGGAAAAGCATAGGAAACAGGGAAACATATAAAAAATGGAAATACAAGAGAAGTAGTATGCTTCTTGAAATAATAGCCAAATTCCATATAAGTTATCAATTTTATGCATAACCACTGTATTTTATACACCATAAATAGGGTATAAAAATAAAGACATTTTATCAACATATAATATATAAACCCAGGGGAACAAGATCTCTAAAGGACCAAACTCCAGAGCTTAAAATTAGCAAATAAGGATCCTCTTTGTCAAGTCTTATTATAGATATCATCTTGCTTTCTAACAGTAAGTGGAAAAGTCAGTATCAATAAGGTCAACTTAGGATCACAACTGAACCCAAAATTTCTGCTTCTAAGCAAAGAAAATATTAAGCGATTACAGCCCCATTTTATGACCTTTTTGCTGTTGTTGTTAAGCAAATCACTACAGTTGTTAAGTAAATCATGCATTCATTAAGTGGATCTGGCTTCTCTGACTTTGCTTGTCAGAAGCTTGCAAATAGCAATCCCAGGACATTGGGGCACTATAACCATTATAAATGCATGGAGGATAACAAGCACCTGAGGTCTGATCACATGACTGCAGAGATTCTGCAATGGTCACAAGTGATATAACTGACCATATGTCATTTTTTTCAATGCCATTGTAACTTTGAATGGTCATTAAATGAATGGTTATAAGTCAAAGACTACCTAAAGGCAGAGAGACTATTAGAAAATGACTAAGAGGAAGGTAAATCACTGTTTAACTTAATAATAACAACAATAATGATAATAGAGTTGGAAGGGACAAATGGTTGTCCAATCTCTTCTTAAAAACTTCCAGTGTTGGAGCATTTACAACTTCTGGAGCCAAGTTGTTCCATGATTAATTGTTCTAACTGTTAGGACATTTTTTCTTAGATTGCTTCTCTCCTTGACTAGCTTCCATCCGTTGCTTCTTGTCCTGCTCTCAGGTGCTTTGAAGAATACTTCTCTCTTCTTTGTGGCAACCCTGACATATTGGAACACTGCTATCATGTCCTAATCCTTCTCTTCATTAAACTAGACATATGTCAGAATCCAATTATATTTCATTTCTAGCTACCTACTCTGAAAAAAACCCATTTCTTACTCTCTCTGGATTCTGTCATACTACGAAAGGGGAGGAGGATAAGCAAGGGAGTTTTCTGACTCTCACTTCCTTCATTAAACTACAAAGTGACTGGATGTTGATTCTTATCAAGAGGACTGACTATAACAATATGGCCATCGCCTTTCATCTACTCTCTCTCTCTGAAGTATCCCTTTTGCCGGCAGTGAGGGAAAAGGGAGGGAATGCCTGGGATCTGGGAAAAGAAAGGATGAGTGATCATCGCCCGAAAGAACTGTGGGGTGGGGGCTGCTTGGGAACACTTAAAACATTGAAGGATGGGAGAGAATTCCCCAGATCCTGTCTAGCATGCCTGCAATCATTTTCTCTTAATAAAGATGCCTATTGGAAGAGATATTTCAAGAGTTCTGTCTTCTTAAGATGTAAAGTGAGGTGGGTCCTTACACCTACCCAATTCCAGCAACCATTCTTTATATGTTTTAGCCTCCAGTCCCCTAATCATCTTTATTGCTCTTCTCTGTACTCTTTCTAGAGTCTCAACATCTTTTTTTTACATTGTGGTAACCAAAGCTGGATGCAATATTCCAAGTGTGGCCTTACCAAGACATTGCAAAGTGATATTAACACTTCACATGATCTTAATTCTATCCCTCAGTTACTGCAACCTAGCATTGTGTTCACTTTTTTGGCAGTTGCAGCACACTGCTGGCTCATATTTAAGTGATTGTCCACTAGGAGATTCATTCAACTTAATTTTATAATGTGATTCCTAATTTTAGGAAGGCTAAGGAGTTCCTTGATTGAAGGAATTATTTGGTGAACAACATAAACTCCTATGGGGTAATATAACTATTGAAATGGAGTGCAGTTAAGTACATCAATCTACAAACTATTTTTTCATGTATCCATTTATATCTAGATACTACTAAAACTCTTGTGTCTGTAATTTTCAATTGGGTGAAACATAGGGCAACAATGTTTGAACCAGATAGCTCAAATGGGTAAGCTTGCAGAATATATCTAAAATCCAGGATCCATGAGTCCTGTAGGATTGAAATTTGGCAAATTTGTAGCTTCAGTACTTCCATGTCACCACAGCCTGGAGATCGGGGAACCCTGACATAAACTGATCCCACTTTAGCCATGCCATGCTGGTAGACCAATTTCCCCCCATCAGCCCTTGGAGGGCAGGCAGAGATGGTCAAGTAAACAAGAAGGCACAAGTTTCTCCTACTTCCACTGCTTTTTTGCCCTTGATCATTTAGCTTTTATGTTTAGATAAGGAAATATCTCTGAAATGGTGACCTATTATAGAGTTGCACAGATAATAGTAAAATGGCAGCCTGCAAATTAATCAAAAATGGAAAAAAAATTCAAAAGATAGCAGAGTTATCCAGATACACCACAAAGACAGTTTGGTTTGTATATCCCAAATACAGAATATATAAATTAATGGTAAAACATACGTGTATATGTATATATATGTGTGTATGTGTATCATTCATTCATTTGTTCATTTGTTTGTTCATTCATTCATTCAATCAATCAATTTCTATAGATACCCACTCAACCAAGTGAGTCTGGGGGCTTACAATTCTATATTTCTAAAATAGTTAAAATAACTTAAAATATATTAAAACAATAAAAACATACACAAAATAAATAAGTATAAACAGTACCCAGGATGATTAATCAACTAATAGTAAACCCAAGTAACAGATCTCTTTACATATTCTGAGGCCTAGACCCAGGTAGATAGCCAAGTTTTTAAAGGTTTGTGAAAAGTAAACAGGGTTGGAAACATTCTGAGAGGAGAATATTCCATAGGGCAGGGATTGCAACAGTTGGTACTCTTTGGCTGATGGGAACTGCAGCATGCTAAATCTGTTGAATCTGATCAGATGGGTAACAACTTTTGATAAAAGACAATCCCTTAGCTAACCCAGTCCCAAGCCATGTAGAAGCCCCCTCTGCATGTGACCTCCTACGGACAAAGAGATCTGCCAGGATCTGCCCAAATAGAGGCATGTCCTCAGAGTCAGGAAGAAAATGTAGCACCAAGTTCAGCACATTATGTATTTGCTGATAAAAATAATATCCACTATTTTATTAGCCATTGTGCGACAGATGTTATTACTCAGGAGAAGCAGACACCTTTTGGACTCACACAAAAAGTTGGAAAACCCAGCTTCCCTTCTGCATGCCCCTTAAAAACAGTTGAACTTAGCAGGTGATGCCTACCACAGTAAAAAAGCAAAATAATCCTTGTTCTGTCATCAAAGGCCAGTGGGCTTCCCTAGGAGTTACTGCATGCTTTAGTAGCATATTTCATAACAGCAGTGTCAGATTAATGAAGTGAAGAGGAGATGAAGAAACAAAATATGAGTGCAGGTAAATAAATAAAAGTTTTATTGCAACATATGTTCACTATTTATTAGGTTGCATAGAAATTTCCCACACAAAAGTCTGCACATAAATACAAAAAGTTTTGTTCTCCTACCAGTTATCATGATCATCCTCATCAATATCACTATTCTTATGAATGGTCACACAAATTCATTTGTTACTTTAGGATGTCATATAATCACAGATTCTGAGAAACCCTGTTGTATACTACTTATGTATATGCTTCATAAGTTGATATAGGGACAAGGCTTTAGGGGAAAAACATCTTCTAATACATATTGTCTGATTTAATGTTTTTCACTAAGTGTAAGCCTACTAAACTTTACAAATTAATTTCCCTTGTCTTGAATTCAACCAATATATTCCACATATGCCAAACTAGATGTCTTTAAATACATTTCCAAAATAATACATTTGTTTCTCAATTAAATTCTCAGGGAATGGTCAATTAATCCAACATTAAACCAGTTTACAAAGAAGAAGGAATCAACGGTTTATAGCCCATTAGTTTTTTTATTATTTCCTTCACTTCTCTATTTTTCAGGCTGTAGATAAAGGGGTTCAGCATAGGTGTTGAAATCTTGTATTGAATAGAAAAGAATTCATCCACAATAATTGAGGAGGCTGAGCTGGGCCTCATGTTTCTAAAGCAGGCAGTGCCATAATACAAAACCACAACAATAAGGTGAGAACTACAGGTAGAGAAAGTTTTCCTTTTTGCTTCTTCTGAATTCATCTTGAGGATAGTTGAGATGATATGGATGTAGGAGACTAGGATGATAATCAATGAAAAACTTGCAACAAAACTACCTGATATCAGAAATGCCATCCAAATGGAGGATGTTTCTGTGCAGGATAATGCAAGTACAGATGGAAATTCACAGCTGAAATCCTTGATAAAATTTGGTCCACAGAAATCTAGCTTCAAAATAGGTAATACATTTACAAAAGTACATAAGAAGCCAACTGCCCATGCTCCACCCACCAGGCACTTACAAAATGATTTATTCATAATTTGTATATAATGGAGGGGCTTGCAAATGGCAGCATATCGGTCATAAGCCATTGCAGCAAGGACACAATCTTCAGTGCCTCCTGTAAGAAAGACAATGAATATCTGAATAAAGCAGTCAGAATATGAAATATTCTTTTTTGCCCAGAAAATCACCAGCAGCTTGGGCACAATAACAGAAGATAAACACATGTCAAGAAAAGCCAGATGAGCTAGAAAAAAATACATGGGGCTGGGGAGATAATTTGTTACTACCATAATCATAACATTTCCCAATAAAGTCAAAGCATACATCAGGAAAAATGCCAAGAAAAGGAAAATATTGACTGGATAAATGTACGAAAATCCCAAAAGGACAAAAAAAGTGACTGTGGTGTTCTGATTTTCCATTTCCTTTCACACACTGTAGAAACTTCAAAACAAAAAGAGAAAATAATATTTCCATTACATAATACAATGCATTGCACAATTAGATGGGTGGGGAAAGAATATCAAGGAAAAAATATATGAGAGAAACTTTAACACAGTATATGAGGGCCAACACATTCTCTGTTTTCAAACCTATACAAAAGGGAGAGACAAAAATACTCATTTATCCTTTAGATATTTTTTTGAAGTTGTATTACTTTCAAAATGTGTATTAGTTGGGATCTGTGAGAGAAAAAAATAGAGAAGTATTCATCCACAATAATTGAGGAGGCTGATATATGTAAACTAGGAAGTGCCATAACACAAATCCACAACTATAAGGTGAGAACTGCAGATAGGGAAAATTTTCCTCTTTGTATCTGCTGAGTTCAACTTCAGGATAGCTGAGCTGAAATGGAAGTAGCAGACTAGGATAATAATCAACGTAGAACTTGCATCAAAACTATCAGATATTAAGAATATGATGCAATTAGGAATGTTTATGTGCAGGATAAGGCAAGTGGAGATTGGAATTCAGAGCTGAAAACACTTGATAAAAGTTTGTCAAAGCTGATTAATCATTTGAACAGCAATATGCCACATGAAATTGCAACATATACAGATTTTTGGATATATATTTTTCAGCAATGCAGTTTCAAAATATATTTATTTTGACCACTAAAGACCACAACAATACAATGTTATTGAAGGAAAGATTTTAGGGTTGCTGGTCACTTTTTCCATATACGGTCAGGAAATTGTTCCTTGTAATAATAATATGAGAGAGAGAGAGAGAGAGAGAGAGAGAGAGAGAGAGAGAGAGAGAGAGAGAGAGAGAGAGAGAGAGAGAGAGACTGAAATACATCAGTAATTTTAATAAATTTAGCTCTACAACCAGAATGTATTTGTGCATTTTTGCTCTGCACCATTAATGCAAAATACAAGCCATAGGTAAGAATGAAAATACATTCTACCATTAACTTTATTTGGCACAAAAATCCTGTATTTCATTCCCAAGGAATTTATGACAGAATAAACACTAACAAAAACTTAGTCAGCTAATTTCAATGTGTAGCAAAATAAACTACAGAAGTCAAAGAAAATTAAAAAAAATCCTATTTCAATATTCCCTATACTATGTCCCCAACAAGTGTCCTTTACAAAAGCTCCCACAATTTGATGAAGAATTAAGAGAATTTTCAATAAAACCTATTTAGAGGGCATTGTATTGTGAAAAACAGCTCTACAGTTATAACTCTGTGGAATATTTAACCATGTCTTATCCTTTGCTATCTGAACAATTCCCTGAAAATTACACAGAATGAATTAGATGGGATTCTGCTTTGACCAATTTCAGAGGAGTAAAGACAAACAGCAATCAATTTATTTTAATACAACACTTTGTCAGGTTTTCTTTCTTTTTAGGAAAGAAACATGCTTCCTTTTCTTAGAAAACTTACCTATTCATGCCTTTCTTCTAGAAACTCCTGGCAAGCAATCTACACTGAAGTCAAATTGATAATCTGTAAAGATTTTATAATTTTAAAGTGCTGCATCTCTTCTTGATTGCCGAAGATCTGTGACTGCTCATTTGATATGCATATATATCTTTGGTGTCTTTAATGTCAAGTTTCCTCTGGGACAAATGGTGCCATATACCATACAGATCACAGAATTAAAATATGTACAGGAGTAACATTTGAATTTATTTCCTTTCCTTGTTATGTTTCCATGTAGAGCATCCAGGCTGATAAATTCCTAATAGTCTCCAGAGCCTTTGACTTTCCTATGCACATTAAGGGTGCATACACTGTTGAGATCACAACTTCTGTTCTTTTTTTGGGATTACTGGAAAATCTGGCTTTGCTGATTCTTTTTTTTAATTTCTTTATAACATTTCCTATTCTCAAATAAATGAGGCCAGGATGTCTCTCCACTAGTTTTATCAGCAATCATATGAATTTTATTTATTTATTTATTTTTATTTATTAATTTAATTTATTTATTTTATTTATTAATTTAATTTGTACCCCGCCCTTCTCCTCATGGGACTCAGGGTGGCTAACAGCCTCATAAAAACCACAATACAAATACAATGATATCTATATTAAAAACCGAATTAAAGGAAATATTTAAGAAGGCCGATCATTAAAATTATCCTTAAAATACTCTTAAAAAACCCCGCTAAAAATCCCTAGGCCCGACCCGCTTGTTGAAAAAGCCATGTCTTTAGGGCGTGGCGGAAGGAGGGGAGATCCGGGATCACCCGGATCTCTGGGGGTAGTTCGTTCCAGAGGGTGGGGGCTCCCACCGAGAAGGCCCTCCCCCTGGGGGTCGCCAGCCGGCACTGTCTGGCTGACGGCACCCTGAGGAGACCCACTCTGTGGGAGCGTACCGGCCG